>NW_028317853.1:1257500-1557857 GCF_062004578.1 Staurois parvus | reverse complement strand
ATCGGCACAGAGCCAATCAGCATTGCTCAGACAGAGGTCAAGGGATATCCATCCTCCTAGAGCTGAAAAACTCCTCCTACAAGCTTTAGCTAGTGCTGGGCTGGACACTGATAGAAGTCACAAGACTGCTGTAACTGCTGATGAGGTATTTAGCAGTTTATATTTACTAAAATAATTGCACTTCCATGTTGTGTGTACTGTGGGAGACCAGATAGAGTGGATGCAGGGTCCTGAGTTTAGTAACACTTTAAAGCGGTAACAAAACCCCAAACCAAAAATGTAATATATTGCTGCTTTCCAGTCATTAGATGCTGTGGCTGCATTCATTTTCTTTTTTTTAGGCTTTCTCCTCAGTTCTTACCTGATGATCTGGTCATTAACACACCACCTGTTTTACAGTGCCCCCACTCTGAGTGAATGAGCACAGGGGGCACATTTGGACAGCAGCATTGGTAGTCTGGGGGGAGGGAAGTGTTAGATGTAGTGGCAGGTTTAGATACACTAACAAATGTATGCCAAAGGCCAAATAGTACTTTATAAGCAGTTACGGCAACAGTTTTTTTTCTTTTTGTGATAAAGGTTTTACATAAATAAAAGCATTGTAAGCACCCCCTTCAGTGGAAAATGGTTTGTCTCAATGCTCTAACTTCTACATCTTCAAGAACGCTTGTTCTTTTAAAAAAAAAAACAGGCTTGCTGACCAGATCACCATGTGAAAATATGAAAAGGAAAGCCTAAAAATAAAACTAATGCAGTAATCACATCTAAGAATGGGTAAGCTGCAATACGATAAACGTTTGTGTTTGGGTTTACTACCACTTTAAGCAGCTTTTCCAGTTGACCTGGCTGAAGGTTGACTCTTTGCCGGCATCTAGAGTGATCATCAGATGGATTACCCTTTAGGATCCCTCTAGTTCTATTAGTCCAGTACACACTATGTTTAGCCATACCAAGCCCTGAAGAAGGGGGACACTTTGAACCTTTAAAGTGTGTTGGCTTTTTTTGATGTAAAAATCTGAATTAAATTAAAGTTGAAGTATGAAGCCCCTTATAATACTTACCCTCCCCCTGAAAAAAATGCAATTTTTCAATCAAATCATTTTGTTTTGAAGAAATATCTATTTTTTTAGAACTTTGTCGTGCCGTGCTTCCATAGGAAAGACAAGTTCAGTGGGTGGAATTGGCAGACTCGTGTTATTATCAAAGCACCCTTTATATGAAAGAACACACACCCGGTTCCTTTTAGACTTGCTTCCTTGCTGGCCACTGGGTGCTGCAGACTTTAAAGCGGAACTTTTACCTATAAAATAATGTTCTTTAGCAAGGAACATACATTCCACATTTTCTACCAAAAAGTGTGCTGCAAATTGCCCCCAGCATTGTTCCTATTTCTCTTGCTGGACTCTGCTATTTTGGTGAAGCCCAGAGCTCCTGAGTAGCAGTAAGTTTTTAGGCTGTCAGCAGATCAGCTTCTAAATTTTCGACACAGAAAAATAACCACTTAAGGTCTGACCTATAACAGTTTTACTGATACAGGGCAGCCCTCCTGTGCAAAATCACATATATTATTATTATACAGGATTTATATAGCGCCCACAGTTTGTGCAGCACTTTACAAAATGAAGGCAGACATTACAGTTACAATACAATTTGGTATAAGAGGATACAGAGGGCCCTGCTCGTTATATATGTGATTTTGCACTTCCAACTGCCAGCAGATCGCTTCTGCTGTGAACACTCACAGCAGAAGCCAGTCTGTGAGTTCCAGTGAATGGTTGTCTGCCGACACCCGCTGATTGTTGGGCAGGACACAGAACAGAGCTCTGCCTATGTAAACAAGGCAGAGATCTATCCTGACAGGTGGAGTGAAATATCCTGTGGGAACACAATCCTTCACTTCCCCTAGTAAAAGCACCACCTAGTGTACACCAAGCACATAGCTAGGCACACAGTTAACCCTTTGATCACCCTAGATGTTTAACCCCTTCCCAGCCAATCGTTTGTACAGTGGCAGTGCATATTTTTAGCACTGATCACTGTATTAGTGTCACTAGTTCCCACAAAGTGTCAGTTAGTGTAAAAATGTCTGTTTTATAGCAGAATATAAAAAATATTTTTTTATTTTGAAAATTGTCAGTCTTTTTTTTGTTTATAACATAAAATTTAAAAAAAGTAGAGGTGATCAAATACCACCAAAAGAAAACTTTATTTGTGGGGAAAAAGTGACAAACTTAATTTATGTATAGAGCTGCACGACCGTGCAATTGTCAGCTAAAGTAACACAGCACCGTATCACAAAAAATGGCCTGGTCAGGAAGGGGGTAAATCTTCCAGAGGTCAAGTGGATAGAGAGCAACGAGCATGTGAATTGCAGGGTGAGACAGTGTATTACTGGATTTTAAACAGTATAGACATTTATTTATAATGTTTTACATAGCTATACCTGTAAAAGGGGCCAGCCTGAAGTGGTCTAACAGGACTTAATTCACTGACTGAAGTTCCACTTTAACTGTGCAATTTGCTGATCAGTAGCTTGATTGAATTCTCTTAGAATCCTGTTAGATGGCATGTCTAAAGGGGTGCCAGGTATGTGTTTTTTCACATAATTCTTGGGAAGAGCAGTATAGTGACTGACACAAGCCCTAAAGATCACAGCCACGCATGACAAAGAGCAAAAATGATTAATGGCATAGAAAGTTTATATCTATGAGGGGGGCTGATGACCATACAAATCACATGAAGAGGGGATTGATGATTCTTGAAGTAATTCAGACAGATAGCTGTTGCAGCCTCAAAAGTTTATATTGTGGAGAGGCAAGTTTGCAGGATATTGAGAACTTGAAATTAAAAAAAAAAAATTGGAAAGAGTTAAGTTTTGAACTTTATGTTGCTCTAAGCATAATAAAGAGAAACTAGAAAAGCTACAATTTCTGGGGAAATTGTATGAAGTGTTCTTGCCTCCACCAGTAGTCTACAACTGGAGTGGGCGGAGTAACTGGGTGGAGTGGCTTGAGTAACTGTTGTGTGGTTGGAGTGGCTGGAGTAACTGTGAAAAGGTCAATGGGCGGCGTGAGTTGCAAACAAATGGTCATATTGTGAAAACTATCAGGACTATGGCTTAGCCGTGGACATTTTTAGTGACAGCAGGGATAGCTGAACATTTTGATATAAGATTTGTGTAGGTGGGCTTGAAAATGAGAGAGTGATGGCAGTTTAGAAATCATGTCCTGATTTTTCAGCTCACACTCTATCATTTGTCAGCTCCCACTCTAGTTTTGAACATTCCGCCATTCATTCCTATGGGACCAATTTCACCACAAAAACGCTGATATTTCGTGAACCATTCGGTGAAACGTTCCACAAAGTAATAGCACACCAATCGGGAACAATCCGCACGTTTCGGTATATTACTGTCTATGTAGTGTAAAAACTGTGGGAGGAGTTAGGGTGGTAAATTTGCCTATAATAAGAATATATATGTGAGATAACAGTAAGTGGTCTGACATGCAAGAACACTTAATAATCAGTTTCAACACAGATGGAGACCTACTACAAGTGTAGGAAAAAAGTAAGGCTGGAGTTCATCTTTAAAACTGGGCTTTATACATTCTGCTTTTGCCACTGTCCTCCTTGCTCACTCAATGCCATTAAAACCTAATTGAGATTCTATTTGTCCCCTGCAGAGCAGACTTAAGAGAGACAGCTCAATTTATGTTAAAGGTCATTTAGGGCTGAACTCCAGGCAAATCCCTAAATATACAGTTGAAATACTTCAACAATATAGTTAAACAATGCAGCTTAACCCAGGTCACACCCCTGTCTGTGACTGGATGAGAATATCAGCAGAGCCTTGCTCAAGGTACCAGTTCTCCCACCCGTTTGAGTGATTCTGTGCAGCAAATTACAGGAAGGTGATGATCAGACAGAATCCTGTATTTAGTTGTATTTAAAACACATGTAATAGTTTATTATAGGGAATTTGTGCTGTATTTTCAGAGGTCCGATCATTTCAGTCATCATTGCACAGGCTTACCTCAAAGTAAAAATTTGCATACCAGTAACATCACTGTGTACACACTTTGAGAAAGTTGTGCAGATCTTGCTGCAAACTTACCTACTGTCCCAAATTGTGGGAGGATAGTTCCTGTTTTTAGAATCTTAAAGGGTAGTGTTCAACAAAAACAAAGGAAACTGAAAACAAATACATGCTAATCTAAAGCTGGCTATACATGGATTGTAATTAGGTTCAGCAGGGACTGGGCAAATGTTGATCAGCATATAGCTGTCCCTGTTCGATAGAAGTCAACCGATTTCTGTCAAATGGCATGTTGGACATTCGATCAGTACGTGGCTGGACCCGTTTAAAAGAAGTCGACCGTTTAATCAGTTTCTGATTGACGGCGTTCCTCACCATCCGTGAAAGCGGGACTCCTTCCCTGGACTTTGGGCTGCACTGTACCTGTGCATCACTGATGACAAGCAATCACTGTACTACTCTCTTGTGAGTGTACTTACCTTTGCTATATTAAACCACATACTAATACTACAATCTGTGTCGCCTTTCTTGTTTTCCTATAACAACTACTTTGGCTAACAAAATCTTCTTAAAGTGGTACAACATGTCTTTTGTGGGATTTCTCAAAAATGGTCTTAGTATTTGTTTGGCCACTTGGTGGCAGTGCACGACTCAAGCATGATGGATTTGGTCCATATGCATGGTGGATACCACTCCTATTAATAATATGTTTTTCAAACAAATTGTCTTGTATAATGTATTCGACTAAAATTCATTAGAAACCGGGTGTATATTTATTTTAATACCAAGGAATTATTTCTGATACTTATCTCTTTTATTAAAATCTTGATGCCAGGCACCGTATCGTTTCCATTTCATGAGTGTTCCTCTTTTATATTTATTTGTTTGCTGCATTCCAGACTCTATAAACATTTTTGCTCCATGAAGCAAAGAAAATAAATGAATACTTTCATAAATGAATTGTATTTTCAATTACAAAAAAATGAAGTTGAAAGCTGGAACATATTTGCTCGGGGCAAAAGTTTGGATTTAGTTTAGAACCAACTAGAAGGCAACTAGCTTTCAAGCGAGAATTAAACTTTTGCACACAATGAGCGTTGCCTGCTTGCCAAGCCTCTAAAATATTTTTTACACAATGAGAATGCTGCAGAGGAAGATCTGTTAAAATTGCCTCACCCGTTCCTTCCAGAATTTGCATGAAAAGTGACATTTTCCCCCTTCCAGGCATATTACAGAAAGGATTTGATGAAGTAAATTAGTCACCTCTGTTACAAGCAGCGCTAGTTTTTCATGCAGTTGTCCTTTTTGACACCCTTTGACCTTGTCAGAGCACCCAAGGACAATGTGCTGAGTTAATGGCATCTGATGTATTACTGCTGGGGTGGCAGGTCAATTAATTAAAGTGGGTGCAGGTGCATCCAAGTTATCATGAGGACAGATGAATGGCATGCACAATCCAGCAGGAAAGCAGAGCAGGGATTGTTAAAGCTCTTTTTACCCTTTTTAATTTTCTCTGTTGCAGATCGTTGCCGGAAGTGCCAGTTTGGAGCCATTTGCGAAGCAGAGACTGGCCGCTGCGTGTGCCCAACAGAATGTATACCCTCAGCTCAACCTGTGTGCGGAACTGATGGCAATACATATGGAAGCGAATGTGAGCTCAATGTGCGGGCCTGTACTCAACAAATTAATCTTCAGGTGGCAGCACAAGGAGACTGCAGTAAGTGAAGGAAAGAAGCTTCAAGGGTAGCTCCACTTTTGGATATATCATGTATAGTTGATGTACAAACCTTTCTGTATTTTAGCGTAGATAACAATTCTGGTCACAGCTAAGTTTATTGTTTTAAAAATGTCCAAAAATCATGGCATTTCTTTCATTGGGCTTTCTTCACAGATTTGGGGTTTTGAGCTCCCCTCCCCCTTCCCAAAATCTCATTTCACATTGAAGTGATTGAATCACTGCTGTTCTGAGTAGTTTCTCTTATATTACAACACTAGGAATAGTCATGTGACATGATCTGTAGAAGGTGGCTGGAACGCTTGTGTGATTTTTCAGTACGAATTGCAGCCCCTGCATTGCAGATTACTAAAATCCTTGCAACGAATGCGACTGACAAAGGTAGGATTGCTTTTTTCTCTGTGCAAAAGATGAGTTACACTTTAAGGGTAGAACCTGTGAGGAAAAGAGCATCTACCCCTTTGCAAACTCTACAATGCTCAAGAGAACATTGGGACACCTTTTGTAATAAATTCTTTTGCCATTAGTTAAAAAAAAATCTTTGGATAGCAGTTGCAATCCATTACTTCACTTCTAAAGTGTTTCTGGAAACACTACAATTGGCTATTGTCACAACATACACTCAATTTACCAGAAGCCTGGCTTTCTCCATTTCCTTTGCTTCTGGGCGGGATTGCAAGTGTCAATCAAGGGCTGTTGGCAATGTGATAGCAAAGATGGAAAACTAGCCAAGCGTGGGAGACTGCGCAAGGGGAGTGGGTTCAGATGACTGGGCTGTGACAAGAGTGCAATTTACAAAGCATAAGGTGGTGAGGAAGAGTGGAGAGGACTGGTGGGGGGGTGACACCATTGGTGTGAGGTTGCATCCAGGAGCACAAAAGCCTGCTGTGATCATGTTTTCCACCTTAAAATTCATCCCAAGGCACTTACTGTCATCTACTTACAGTTGGACCTTGGCTTAGTGAGCCAAGGAAAGTTTCTCTAAAAAACAGTCTTTGGAAAATAATTTCTTTCTTGGAAAAACTATTAATCAGTCTCCTTTGAGTTTGAAAAAAAGTCTCACTTTTTTGATCAAAACTTTCCAACAGTTTTGCATATACAGCGTGATTATGAAGGAACTGAATAATGATTTTAATTGCATTTACAAGGTAATTGCAGTTAAAGGACTGCTATCAGAAAAAAATCTGAAAATGACATGCACCTGTAGTCATAGCATTCAGTTTATTCATTCTTTAATTACTTCACAAGTCTTTATTTACATTTCCAGAAATTTATAGCACTGGGGAAATGCATGCAAAATTTGTTTGAGGTACCATTCATTTTTAATGACACCAGAGCGCAACTACAATAAAGATGTGCCATGCAGTGCCATTCACTTTAAAGGCACCCCAACATGGCTTGCTAAGGCACATGCGATTTAGCATACCAGAATGTGTAGTAACAAAATGCCATGTGTTCTGGGGTAGAGTCAAAATTAACAAAAAATGCAAAGTTTTTAGTGTGTTTAACTCAATGGGCTGCCCTAACACAGTGCAGGTTGATGCACTTAAACACGTGTGCACTCTTCCACCTGCACAGTACGAAAAAAGCCTTGGGGCTCATTCACACCAGATGCTCTGGGGCTGTATTTTGTGCTCAGCCTCAATGCATAGTCGAGGCAAAAATGCTTTGTTACCAGTAGTGTCAGTTCACACCACAGTGTTGCTGTGGTGTGCACTGAAAAAATGACAGCTTGCAGGAAATCCCTTTTTTCCAGGACAGCAGGTTGCAATGTGAACCTTATCGATGCATTGAACAGTGCAATATTGAAATGTCATTTGTGCCACAGGGGCAGTGCGATAGGTGGTGGGGGACCAGGGCATCCAGGAGATTGTCGGATATTCTTTGGGTGGTGTAGCATTCGAGCAGTGTTAAAATTCCACCTTGTTTGACTGGATAAACAAAAATATTAATATTTTGGTATGTAAAAACCTCTCTCTTAAATGTATTTATATTTTTACCTGGAGTTTTGCTTGAATACCATTGCTGCACACGGCACAATCCTTAAATTAGCCTCATGCAGTTATCAGAATGCAGTATTTTTTGTAATAAAGGTCCTTTAATGCCAAACAATAATGCAAAACATGTTCCTGATTTCCCATTTACATTGTTCTAAGAAAGTTTCCTTTGTTGTACCGAAGACACAAGCTCCTACCTCCCGACTATTGCATCTAGAAAAATACAGTGTTTCATTTTTCCACTTGCTTCAGCATAGAATCCTCATATATTCTGAAAATTCACTTTGGCAGTGATAGGTAAAAATAATGCAAAGAGAAGTGAGCGCGTTTCTTTACACATTTATTTATAAACCTCTCAGCTTCAGAAGAGAACACATACATGTGGCATAAATCACCATAGTATCAATTTCCAACTGAACATTCTGGGTAGTTTATAAATAGAAAAGATACACAAAATGCCACCGATCAAAGAATCGGCTTGATTGTGTCACCTCCAAATTACACTAGTTTCTTGATTTTCCAGTTGTAATGTGAACATTAACGTGCAGTGTTATCAAGACCTGTAATTTTACATCTTGCTACAAAGGGGACCCATTTTTACATATTTGTTACTCACTTCGGAATTGTAATGTTCTCTAGAGAATGATTTAGGAAAAAAAAAGTTTGTGTTTATTGGGATTCAGCATTCAGCAGATAAATTGAAAGGAAATTCCCAGAGCTACATTTATTTTTCATTTATTGTACACAAGCTTTGATGGAAGTTTTATTCATTTACAGTACAATGCAAGTGGTTCAGAATGGTTGCGTACTTTATTATTTTGAATGATTATACCTCCAAGAGAAGGAAACATTTACCTCTTACTGTCTATAGTTGGAAGAAATAGTTCAGCATATGCCATGTTCTCAAGTCCTTTGAGCATTGATTAAAGTAACATTCCTTAACTGGACTGCTTTTGCAGGTCACATGACCCTTAAACTGAATCATAAGATTTTGCTTGGACCCCAGTTGGCTCAATGATGTGCCAGCTTCTCAGACGAGTATATGGTTCAAAAGAAGAGCTTCCATCTGCCACCCTTTCCTTTTCTGATTCCTTTACTTTTCCTTCTTGGTTCAGAGCCCTAGTACTGTGGCTGTGAAGCGTCTACTTCAGCTTTATTCTAACATTTTTTTAAATCAGACATGCTATATGTGAGAAACCATATAAGGGGCTGCTGAGGTTGTAGGTTTAATACCACTTTAACTCTCATTTGCTGTCTTTTTGCTCTGGGTCTGTGATTCAGTAGTATTGAAACCAGGCACAAACAGGCAACTAGAATTTTCATATAGAGGTTGCCAGTGGTAACTGCCTTATTTCTGTCATGACAGGTACAGTTCAAGTTATATTCTGCTACAAGTAAATTTTCTGCTAAAAGTGATTTTCTTATTCAGGTCAGAGTAACAAGCTGGTTTGATAGTTTGACTCCTCCAATGCTAAAACCAACTCTTCGGCCTTGGGTTACATATACTGTTGTTACCAGTTATGGTAAAGCACCAATAGCACAATCACATAGCGGGTTATGAGAAGGGTATATAATCCAGTGTAAGCCTCAGCCCAAACCAACCTAGAGATCACCAAATAATAGAAATCTGTTATGACAGAATATCCTGACAGTTTGCTAGCCACACTCCTCCACTGCTAAATCCTAGCTTCCCATCATTCTTCTGCCCTTGGTGACCTATACTGTTACTACCAGTTTTGGTAGAGCATCCTAAGGCCAAGGCATTATCATATGAAGGTATGAGAAGGATCTAAAACTTCACGTAGGACTTCACCCAAACCAACCATTACAGATACAGAGACTGTTAAACGTGAAGTCAAAAGCATGTGGTTAATGTATGTAATTTTCTGAATGTTACTATATTTTGTGATAATGGCTCTTTTTAAAGGAGTAAAAACAAAAATTGCATTAGCCCATATTTCTCATTTTGGTGCTTGTGTTGCCCTCTTTTAGAGACCTGTGGAAACACCATCTGTGGCTTTGGTGCCAAGTGTATAAACAACCAGTGTGTGTGCCAGCCTTGTGAGCGCCAACCCTACCTACCAGTGTGTGGTAGCGATGGAGTCACTTATGACAACCAGTGTGAGCTGCAAGCCACATCCTGCAAGCAGAAGAAGAAAATAGAAGTAGCTCGTGCAGGATCCTGTGAAGACGGTAATCCAATTTCCCAGTCTATTTTTTCCTGTTGTTATTTCCTATTAAAAATGGAAGTAGCAGACATACAATTCAGATAGCTTGTAAATTGGGTCAGATTTTGGTCACACTACACTATTATCTGCATTGGAGGATCATGTAGATACAAGTAAGGAAGACATTAAATTGTCTTTCTAGCAATTGGATTACTTTTATTTTCACTACTATGGGCTTCAAAATGTGTACTTAAACCATTCCATTCCTCTAGATTACTATTTTTCCAGCGATACCAGTTAAAACATAGACACATTTTAGAAGAAAAGGAGCTAATAAAATATAACTTATTGTCGTTTTTTTAACAGACAAGATACTCACCTACATCTATGGACAGACTGCTATAAGGTCAGACACTTGTCTGTAACAACAAGTATCAGGTTCAATGTGTATTGTGAACAGGACAACACTAATTATTGTGGACTGTGAAGTTTGTTCATGGTTGTGAATTAGCCCATGTGATGGGATCTGACGCCTGTGAAGCTGGAGTTTAAAGCCCAACTGCAATTTCACACCTTTATTTTATCTCTTTATACTTCTGTATTCCTGTATGTTATGATTTGTGACTGATTTTTGCAAGGGAATGCCTTACAATACCTGTTTCCAACCCTCGCACTGCAGTGGCCAGTGCTGGCAGAGCTGAGGAACAGCCACACCTCTGAGCACAGGTGTCCTCACACAGACTTGTCTTGCTGAGTTGAAGAATGTGTGTGTCTGACCAGCTCTGTTACCTTACCAGGTAACCTGGGTCTAAAGCTGGCCTTACACTGATAGACTGAATGAAAAAAAAAAACAGATTCCTCCTGCTGTATCCCACTGGCTGTCAAAATGCCTGAACAACTGATGTATCTGATTGGATGCAACTATGTTTCGTCTGACAGTTTTGCACCTGGTTCCTTCAATTTTTCAATCAAGAGATATCAGGTGGCCATCAAGGCCACCTGCTGAGCAAATTTCACCTAGTTCCTCAGCAACCGCCCAAAACTCATTCAGCGTATGGCCAGCTTAACTCTGGTAAGATATGTCGTCAGCACACCCCCAAGTTTGCCATCATTTGCAAAAATTATTTTAATTGTGTGATCTCATAGATCTGCAATGTTTTGGGGCCATGCAGGGACCCTAAATTAAGCATGTGATAGACACAGTGCAAATATTTAAATAAGCCATCCACCAATAGAAACAGTTGCAGAGTCTCCTGACAAAGGGGACGGAGCCCTTGAAATGTGTCGCCGTGCACCCTTCCCTGTGACATCACACCTGGTCTGCGTGGTATGTGGCATACGACTGTAGATGCCACTGGCTATTACATCTGACAAGCGGGTCTAGTGCCATGGCTACCAAGGCTTACCAACATCTATTGCTTGTCACTATGGGGGCCCTGGTTCTTCCATTACACTATTCCTCTCTTACCTCACCAGGACACAGGCAACTTATATTTGAGTTATGTTATTCTTGTGAATGCACCCTTGTTGCTTTATCTTGGGCCCCCGACCCATGTGAACGCGCCCTGAGACACCCAACACAATTGTTTTAACAGAAAAGTGGAGGTAAGACTATGAAATTGAAGGTTGTTGGTACAATCAATGTAAGGCTGCATATCTATTTTTATGACACCACTTGGGCTTTTAACTCCAGGTTTGTGAAATAAACCCCTCCATGTCGGTTGTATACTGTACACTTCAGTACCTTATCAAAATTCATTGCAAGTTCCTAGCTGCTTCTGTTCTCCAAATATTGACACAGGCCCTGTTTTCACACTTGCTAAAAATTTAAATGAAGTGGTAAGTTCTACTTCCTATAGTCATGCAATTAATTCCATTGCTTCAGTAAGTCCCCTGACATACCTGTAAATGTGCACCACCTTTGCCAGTATCTCAATAAAAAATGAAACTCGTAGCGCAGGTCACTGCTGTAATTTGACCTTACACTCCCTGTAGACTTCTGGGAAATGCAGCGAGCCAATTATGAAGCAGAGGGATGCGAATTTTGAGTAATGATGTCTGTAAAGTAACTAGTGTTGCCACGGTTGCAACAAAGAAAAAAAATTGCGGTTTCTGGCAGTTCTTTTTTAAAAAACAACATATTACATATTGTAGCCCTGGAAAGTTGAACAATACAGCATCTGGCAAGAAGAACTGTCTGGGATTCCAAAGTAACCATCACTTTTAATTTTCATACTTGAATATGACAGGACACTGGCAGTGCCTTTTTCTTTGATTACAAGATATGAGGCTCTGTGAATTCAAACAGCGCCATGTTTCAGTGAAGTGTTTGAGTAAATAATATGTGCAAAACAATGTATAAAATTATTTCACAGCTGGAGCACTTTGACACCCTGCTGTCTGGCAAATGAGTATTATCTCACACACGGGCTGATGTAGGAAAAGTGCCCAAGAAAGATGCCCAATGCAACCAATCTGCTTCCATCTGTCATTTTTGCAGTTCATAGTTGAATTGAAACAAGAATTCTGATTAGTTGCCACTTTTCATACATCAGCCCTAACATGGCAGTGGCATCTGTACATTGCTGCTGTGTAGAAGAGGCAATGAAACCATGACCAGCGTATACAGATGATCTAATATGTGTTTTACTACTGTGTACAAGAGCAAAGCAACCTTTGTCAGTTTACAGATGGTGGTGGGTTAATTGTTTATCTGTTTTGCTGCAAAATTCTGACCCTTTTTATGTCAGTTTAGAAATTATCAACTTGTAAATGTGTGAGTGCAACGTACAAAAGGTTGAAAGTATATATTGTACTCCTATTAGACGCTTCCGCGCCACCCTATAGCGAGTGTGGTTGGACTTCAATCTCTGCCCTGCTCCCTAAGGTTGGGGCAATTGTGGTCACAAAAGGTTCTTTAACCACTTCCAGTCCGGACACTTTTACCCCCTTCCTGTCCAGGACAATTTTCAGCTTTCAGCGCTATCACACTTTAAATGACAATTGCGCGGTCATGCAACACTGTACCAATATGAATTTTGTAGCATTTTTTTGAGACAGATAAAGCTTTATTTTGGTGGTATTTATTCACCACTGGGATTTTTATTTTTTTTTGCTATGTAAATTAAAAAGTCCAAAGATTTTGAAAAAAAGTGTTTTTCTTATGAAATTTTGCAAATAGTATTTCATCATAAATCTTGGCCAAAATGTATTCCGTTTATATTTTTAGTAAAAAAAAAATAACCCAAATTAGTTTATAACCAAAAATTATAATTTTTTAAAAATAATTTTTTACATTTGTTTTTATTTTTTTAATATTTTTTATTTATTTATTTTTTTACATACTGTCACCCTAGCAGTACAGTGTCACCATGGTGACAATGTACTACTTGTGGGGGGTGGTGAAGATTTACACTGATTTTGTTACACTGATTGCTTTTACACCCATAAAGGATGTAAAAGCAATCATTTCTCCTTCTCTATAGCTGCATTCTTGCAGCCATTGAGAACTACTGAGTGAACTGTGATTTCACACGTAGTAAGCAATGATGTCACAAGTGACATCTTGCTTACTGCTCTGCATGTGATCACTGATTGGCCAATCAGTGATCACATGATCGGGACCTCGTACAGAGGTCCTGTCCGACGATTGGTGTTCCACTGTCCAGCCGTTTATATACAACGGCTGGACGGGAGGTGGTTAACCTGTCAAGCAGTTGTTCCCATGTTAGGGCTTGGGCATTGTCATGTCCAAGTACCCTCCCAAACCTGAGATAATTGCTCAGTCCAGGCGCTGTGATTTCTTATGTATCCTACTATCCAAAAACGTTTTCCTCCCCCAATCCATTATGGTGTCTGCCCCTTGCTATGTTCTCCCACAGATCATCTGTTCCATCATACTACCTGTTGGTAACTGAGATAGATATCTGATATCAATTAGCGTCTTTTAGACGTATCAATTAGACGTAGAGTTTGCCAGGTACAGAAAGCTGTATGCCATTCAGTCAGCAAAGTACTTTGTATTTGCTTTCTAAAACTGCTATGTCTGAAAATGCCAGAAAATCTCTGTGGCTGATGACCTTCATTAAATTAATTACAAGCATTTTAAACTGATTTCACCAGCAGACAGAAATGCTCAGTACAAATTGCTTGTACTTCTGGGATTTATCTTCATGTTTTCATTAGCTTCAGGTTGATATTTCAGGGAGTTGTGATGTCACAAAGCAGACATTTTTAATGTTAATGTAAGTTTATCCCAAACAGCAAAATGATTTAATTCAAAGAGCCCAGTGCAGTATTCCCACAAATCAGTCAGCAATCATCTTTCATTTGCTGCTCTGTTCTGATGAAAGGTGATATCTGATTGGCTGGGATACTGCATTCTACATTTTATAGCGGTGCTAGTATTCCAACAGCCTCAATTTCAAATACAAACATATTGCTATCATATTCAGCACTCAGACCTGCATTTCTAATGGACTATAAATGCTTGTGTTACAACCTTCCGATTATCAGTGCTCCATGTAATTGCCAGCCGCAGCAGCAACCGTCCAGTCATGAGCTCCACACCAACATAGACAGACGAGGTTACAGCACAGTGGCTAAATGGTTAGCACTTCCACCTGGTAGCACTAGGGTCGTTGGTTCAAATCCCAACCACGGCACCATCTGCCTGGAGTTTGCATGGTCTCCCGGTGCCTGCGTGGGTTTCCGCCGGGTACTCTGGTTTCCTCCCACACTCCAAAGACATGCTGGTAGGTGAATTGGATCTTGTCTGAACTGGCCTTAGTATGTGTATCTATGAATGTAAGTTAGGGACCATGGACTGTACCAGGGGCGGACTGACCATTTGGAAACTTGGGCACTGCCCGAGGGCCCGGGGTCAGTAGGGGGCCCCATGAGAAGCCCCTGTTACCTTTTTCATAGGCTTTTTTGAGTTTGGGCAATGACACAGGGGCCCCATGATCCCCTATTGCCTGGGGGCCCCATGAGTTGTCAGTCCGCCCCTGGACTGTACACTCCTTGAGAGTTAGGGACTGATGTGACTGTTTTTTTTATATATATATATATATATATATATATATATATATATACATATATATCAAATGACAGAAAAAACCTCCTGCGCTAAAATGGGGCCCTAACACTCAAGCTGCTGACACTAACCTCTTACCTATGTGAGTAAAGTATGAAAATATATATATATATATATATATATATATATATATATATATATAAACAGTGCAGCGCTAAAATAAATAATGCAAAAAAAAAGGGGTTAAACTATTATAAAGTGCAACACGTGGATTCCCAACGGGTATAATAAATGTGTAAAAGTGACCAGTGTGCTGACCAACACTCTAAAAAATACCTCAAATAACACTCTGCCATGATACATACAGAAATTGCACAATAATAAATACAGCAAATAAAATGTCCATGAAAGTGCTCAGAACACAATATTCATGCAAGTGCTGCTATGTGCAAATCCTTAGTGGCCGAAGTGCCCCCTCACCTCCTTAAATCGACTCTACAGGGTCAGCTCGCTCTGAGAATTAAAACCACTCTGAATGGCAACAGGATCCTGTTCAAATCCACTCCCAAGTCCTCCGATCCTTTTATGCACCGCTCTGTCAGCAGCATCCCCTCCGGATCATATACAAACAAAGAACCTCCATAGTGTAAAACCGCATTTTATTTGGATGTAAACAGTAAAGAAAAATTGCCCACTCACATGCTCCTTCTCCTTTAACACAGCTCTTTTACCTCATGCTATAGATGTATTGCATGGGTATTGATACAGGGATTTCAAATATGGCCCCCACACCGGAAGTGATGTCACCGTGCACCCGGAAATACCTCCTCGCGCACTGACGCGTTGCGTCACGCTGGACGCATGACTTCCTCAGGGTCCTCACTTTTACACATTTATTATTCCCGTTGGGAATTCACGTGTTGCACTGTATAATAGTTTAACCCCTTTGTGCACTGGGGGTTTTTTTTGCATTATTTATTTACATTTATTCACAGTTATTTTAGCGCTGCACTGTTTATATATACATATACACACACACATAAATTGACAGCGCTATATAAGTACCTGTAATAAATACATTTACCTGGCCTTTCTACCTACTCCCCCCCAGAAAGCCTCCACCAGAATATTGAGCAGGAGCTTGGTACATAGTTGTGGAGTTCAGAGCAAAACTAAAACTAACTTTCTCCCTGATACACTGGAGGCATTCCTGAGGGGATAAGAAGGAGGCGAAAAGTCCCAGGTTGAAGCTGCCATCCGTCTGTCTGTGCTGGTGTGGAGCTTGAGAGTGACCAAAGAGCTGGGAGAAAAAACAACACAGGGCAGTTGCTGCTGCTAATGCGTTTTTCCTGGAAAGCTGATAACGGAGGGGCTTTAATACAAACATTTATAGATCTTCAAAAATGTGGGTCTGACTTTTCTGGTGAGTATATGTTATGTAATTGAAATCACAGCTGTAGGAATACGAATACTGCTATGTGGTAACTCAGGAGTGGGTGGATGAGCTGTGGCTGGACGTCACTATATAGGAGCACATTGATGATATTTGTGAACTATTCTGAACTTTATTACTGCTTCTTACTGAGCCCTTTTGAATATGATATAGTTAGTCTATCCTAGCATCTGTTGTCCTTTTATTTGTCCGTCTGTATTCCATCTGACCATCTGTTCTATTTCCATCTGCCTGTCTAAGTTATGTAAACCTATTATATTCAAAAATATTATTAGAAGAAAGCATGCACCAGAAGTATGTAGTCTGCTATTGTTTTTTTTCCTTTTGAAAGTACTGATTGACTGTCTGGCACTGGCTTCAGTCATTTCTGTATTGCAGACCTAGAATAAAGTATACATTAAGTAAAGTCAGAGTGCACTCAGAACAGCTTTTTACTGTGTCCATAGCTTAGAAGGCATTGAATGTATTGGAACAGCATCATGGCATCAAGACAGCAAACATTTTTTGAAGTCTACACATTGCATCAATTCAGGATTCCTTTAGCATTAGAAAATGTTTTAAATAAAAAAAAATCTCTAATATTTTAGTTCTGTGTGTAAATATAGGCTTCAGCTACTGAATTCTGTAAACACCTGGTAGATTGAAAAACATGTTGAAAGGACCCTAACTCTTCACCTGCTGGCAAAAAACTGGAAATATGAAATGTGTTTCCTATTCTAGCCTTAGTGTGGGTTCACAAATGTGCCATGCAAATTGAAGCTCCGTTTGACAAAGTAGTTGTTCAGTGTTTCAGATCAAGTTTACATCAGGATCAGGTCAGGATTTTATCCTGTTGACAACTGAATTACATTCAGATGTGTTCCCATAGAAGTCAATGGGCCTGCATTTGCACCTAAGCTGGACCACACTGCTCAAAAAACTGACAGGACTCTTTCAATTCACACTGAATCCAAATGTCAGCTGCACCAGACATATGTGAACAGGCACAATAGAAAGCAATGTTATTTCACGTCATGCAAAGTGGATGTGGTTCAAAAGGCATCCAATTAGCATATTTGTGAACCGGCTCTTACACATAAAGACAATAGGTAGCACAGATTATACATTCATTTTAAGCATTTCCTTGCAAGTCTAATTTTTAGGAAACCATTCAAGGGCCATAAAATAGTAGTAATATATATTATATTGAAGTATGTTGAAGAGTCCTTATATATTCAAAAAATAATGTTTCCATTAGACCTTTATCAACTCAACAAAAATATGAAGGAGCAAGCTGCTGCAAAAATCCTGCAAAAATTACTTTAATACTTTAAATATTTTAATACTTTAAAATTGACTTGAAATGTAATAGTAAAGTAACCCCTGCAATAATAACTTGATGTATGGACCCAGTGAAAAAAAAACTATACTTTTAATTTTGATCTGATCCAAAATAGTCATCTTGCACTTGTACTGTATACTGTATACTTTGGCTACGGCAGTAACTTTTACATCCTACTGAGGTCAATATCATTAGCTGAGCATAACACAGTTTACTATAAGGCTAGGTTCACATCTGTGCAGGTGATACCGCTGCGGATTCTCATGAAAACCCGTGCAGTCCCACCACCCGCACAGAGAAATGCGGACCCGCGAGCAGGTGCCATTAGTTCTAATGGCACGCCTCCGGCACTGGAAAACGCAACCGTACTGGGACCCGAGGTTCCCGTGTGGGCTGCGTTTTCGGAAGAAGTGCAGGGACTTCTTCCCTGTATGTCATGGGGCATGCGAGTCCATTCAAATGAATGGACTCTCATGCCCGCACGGCCGCATATATGTGCACCGAGGCTTAGGCTAAGTTCACATCTGTGCGGATGGTTCTGCTGCGTATCTGCACGAAAATCCGTGCAGCTGTACCACCCGCACAGAGAAATGCGGACCCGCGGGTGGGTGCCGGGCGCCACCCGCACTGGAAAACGCGACCGTACTGGGAACCGAGGTTCCTGTGCGGGCTGCGTTTTCAGAAGAAGTGCAGGGACTTCCTACCTGCGTGTCACGGGGAACAGAGTCCATTCAAATGAATAGGCTCTCGTGCCTGCGCAAAACGCGGCCCACATGGCCGCATATATGTGAACCGGGGCTCAGTGTGGGCCTTGTTATCATTTAGAACACAACTTCCAACCTTCAGCTGTGCTTGGTATAAGCAATTCCTGTGTGTCTTTTCAAAGATATCATCTGTCTCTTTCATACTTGCTGCCTTTTACTGTGACAGTCTCTCTCTACCTCCTTGACATGATTAGATGCACAGGGATCAGAATAAAGGCATTAGGATTTGTCAGCTAATATCATAATTTGTTTTCATTGGAAAGCTGTGCAGGTGCACTGATAATTTGGGATTTACACCAACACTTGCTTTTGTTTCTGGTTTGCTGACACATCAGTACTACTCAATTGTGCTCAGCTGCTTTGTAAAGAAATCATTATATAATTTTCAAAATTGTTCACATGCAAGTAATTAAACCAAAATAAGTGTTAAATATTTATAGCATCAGTTTAATTTTTTCATGCTTATGCTGTATACAATCATGTAGCTTGTTACAGTAGTTAAAGCAAATGTAAATAACTTGGGCAAGCACGTGTCTTTTAAAAAGTAATGTAATCAATGAGGAAAGAGTGCGTTTGACAAGGAAGGAAAATTTGTACAGATAGAAAAAAAGTCCTTTGTCTTGCCATCTATATACTGCTTTGCCTTGTAATCTGTGAATGCTACTTTTTTTTTTTTTTTTAGGTGTTGGCTGCTTTCTGCCATTCAACTCAAAGAGATCTAAAAAATTAAACTCAACCTACTAAAAGCCCATGTCAACATGGGCAAATAATTGATACAGATCTAGCCTCCGAGATATTTTTTCTTGTTTAATGCATGTATGAATTATTGTATAGACCAGACTGCAAATGTACCTCATCCCTCAAATATCATATAAAGAACCACAAAAACCAAATGGGACTTTACTGATACAGAAACGGACATTAATTGGGCTGATTAGCTAAAATACTGTTTTTATGGTACATTTTTGGAAGATATGTTTCAATAAACATGTTTTATACAGTAAAATGAGGTTGTCTGTTTTCTGTACCAGTAAAGTCCCATTTGGTTTTTGTGGTTTTTTGCATGAATGAATTAAGTACCTTCAAAAAAATTGGTGATTGGTGACGGTATGTTTTCTATTTCGTATGTAGTGATTGTCATAATTTTGATACCATTTAATATAAATGTATTTTTTTTCACTCAAGCTGCATTAGTTCTCTTTGGGACCTCTTTAAATGTGAGCCTCTTGCTTTCATTGATTTTACTTAATTGGTACATATCATTAGGTCCCAAGGTCACCACCTCATCTGTGGTGAGACGGCACTTTATATTGTGTAGGAGCCCATGGAAGCATTAGGTTTTTTACACAGATTTATTGCATTAATGCTTGTATGCTATGCAATAGAGTTGATTTGCTATATAGGCATATCTGTTACTCACTTCTCAAGGGAATTTTCCCTTATGTTTGTGAATATGGTGAAATTTTACTTTGCAAAGAATACCCATTCACATAAAAGGGAAATATTTTTTATTTTTTTTTGCTTGCACATGATTGAATGATGGAAGTCAGTAGAGCTTCACATCATTCACTAAGCCAGTGGTTCTCAACCTTCCTAATGCCGCGACCCTTTAATACAGTTCCTCATGTTGTGGTGACCCCCAACCATAAAATTATTTTCGTTGCTACTTCATAACTGTAATTTTGCTATTATTATGAATCGTAATGTAAATATCTGATATGCAGGATATATTTTTATTGTTATAAATTGAACAGAATTAAAGCATAGTGATTAATCACAAAAACAATATGTAATTATATATTATGAAATATTTTTATCACCCCCCTAAAAATACATCTGCCTCCAATAATGATGATTACCCCACTCCCCTCTATAATGACCTATCACCCCCATCAAAATACATCTGCCCCCTAATAGTTACCCCACCCCCCTCTATAATGACCTATCACCCCCATAAAAATACATCTGTCCCCAATAATGATGATTAGCCCCCTCCTCTATAATGATCTATCACCCCCATAAAAATACATCTGCCCCCAATAATGATTACCCCCCCAAATAATCTGCCCCCCATCGCCATAAAAATGCCCCCCAAATGATAGTTTGTCTGCCCTTCTCCCCTCTATAATAATGTATCACCCCCCTAAATTATATATCTGCCCCCCATAATAATTTATCTGGGGCGGGGTACAATGAGAGCCCCTCCCACTGTACGATGGGGTAGGCACTAACCTGGATCTGCCCCGATCTTGTTGGGTGATCCGGGCATGACATCGGCCACGTTCAGGCAGTTCATGGGGACGGTTGGTCGGGTCATTCAGGGCGGGAAACTTCGGAATGATCGGAGCGGCGGGAGATCTCCGCACAAATCCTCCGCTTCAAACAGCTGCGCACGTTCCGGCACAAAACCCGACCAATTAGGGACGGACCGGTCTACCAATCAGCGAAGGCAGAGGGAGTTAAATCCCCCTACCCGGAGAGGGGGGCTTGCCCAGGTGTGATTGACACGTGTCTTGACAGCGGTGTCTCGGTTCCTAAGACCATCGGAAAGATGTGTTTTCCGATGGTCTTAGGCGACCCCTGTGAAAGGGTCGTTTGACCCCCAGGTTGAGAACCACTGCACTAAGCTATGATAAAATTCCCTTCAAAATGAACAGTGTATTTACTTTTAATAAATCAACCCCAATGTGAAAGAGTAATATTTGCAGGTATTTATTACCTGTCACAGATATCCCTGTGACAATGACTTTCAGATTTCTTTTTACCCAGAAAGTTGCTGCCATCTTTGCGCAGGCATCTTCCAGGGTCCTGCTAACCCAGAAACATAACCACATAAATTCTGGTGGCTGTGCAGTAATCTTTATGTTCTTTGATGTGTGAACACATCTCCAACAGATTAGCTTTCTGCTGCTGACTCAACATGGGAGCTGCCAGAATGCTACAGTGTTACAACAGTCCCAGTGAGTGATCACTGCTTTCCTCCTGCCTGCAATGGACTGATAACATAATTCTCCAAAAATATCCCTTTCAGGTCTAGGCACACCACTTCACTGGAGCTCAAGGACTGCTTTTGAATGAAAAGATTCTGTTTTATTGAGCAGCTAGGTTATTGCCATATGTTGTGGCATGCAAAATTGAAAAGCTACTATAGGTCTGTTTCAACACAGCTGCTGTTCACATATGTATTAAGGTGAGAGTCATATGTATTAAGGTGAGAGTGAGCTCTCAAAGTGGTTTTCTATTTATGAAGAGAAAGAAAACCAATACACTAGCAATGGTGATCCATTAAGGACCTCTCTGATCAGCAGTATTGCCAGTCCTGCCAAGCACCTCCATCATTAGCCAGAGATGCTCTGTTCTCTCCAGACATAACTGTCCACCTTCAGAAACCCATTGGCTTTCAATACGATGTTATTCGCACAGGCCTGCTTTGGAAACTGTTGAAAAAAATGGGTTACTGATGGAAGAAAGTCAAGCACTGGTAGTTTAGAGCTGCCCAACTAATTAGTTAGGGTTCAATCTGTAGAGGCTATTCATATTATCTCTGAAAGCGGACAGCCTTTTCAATCAGTTTATCTTGGCAGCTGTTGCTAGGAATAGTCATTGCACCTGTTTCTAGGAATGATGGCCTTTTTTTTTTTTTTAAATGCTATGTGTAAGAATAAAGGGAAAATCTGGTTGCTATAGCCAGCACGAAAAACACTTGATGTGTATAGTAGCTCCCTAAACACAATTACATAATAATATGGTATGGTGGTAATAATCTTTGGGAGGATGCTGCAAGCCTATAAAAGTTTGATTGCATTTGTAATTGGCATTCTTTTCAATCAACAAAGTGATGTCATTATGTTTACTATGACAGTGACCTTCTGGAAAGTGCTAGTCTCACCAGTGACCCTATGGAAAGTGATGATTACCTCTTCTTCTATTATGCTTTGAGGTTTAAAGCCTAACTCCACATTTAATGGCCGTTTAAATAGTACCTTTGGGCCAAGCAGGCCCAATCAAACTATTGCACTAAAAGGTGTGCTTGCTGGGCTTGTTATATTACCTGTATGTAGCCTCAGTATGCAGAGCTGTGTGTGGCAGCAGAACAGAGACTTCCCATCCCACACTCAAACAAAACAGAGTTGGGCTGAGCGCTGCTCAGACATTCATGGGAAGCTTTATATTCTATGAATGAAGACAAAGTTTTCTATGATTAACTGAGGAGGAGAGGCGAGCAAATGACGCCACGATATGCACCTCGGCCAGTCTGAGAAAGCTTTGTATTCATAGAATTCAAATTAATAGACTGGTAGTCTATTAATTCACAGAACTCTGTGAATGAATGACTCTGCAATGTGGGCGTAGCCCCACACGGCTGCACTCTTTTTAAATTAGGACAGTGGGTGCAGGGAGAAGATCCCTGGCCTGCTGTCACAGGGCAAGGGAGGAATCGGGGGTAGAGCTTCAGGAGTGACATGTTACATGTTCCACCCTAAAAATGGGTGGAACATGTAACATGTTCCCAAAGGTGAACTTAACCTTTGAAAAGACGGAAAACAACTTTGAAAGTACATTAACATATTAAAGTGTTTTAGTGATTGGGTTTAGATCTGCTTGGATAAGCCAGCACAAAGTATAATACGGTTCAGTAACCCTTACCAATAAATCAACTTTGACCTTTCGGTTTGATTTCTGTATGACTGAATGTAGCACACTGCTCTTGTCTTCTTCGGTGAACTACTGTTTTTACATCAGGCTTATTCTATGGCATGGTAAGGTACAAATAGAAAGTAATCTGTAGTGTGTATATTTCAGAATAGCTTGTCTGTTACACAAACAAGGGTTTTCAGATCACCAGATTACTCACAAAGGGTTTTGGGGTGGACTTCCCTACATTAATGAAAAACAGAAGCATTCGGCTGGTGTGGTTTTTCTCAATATGGTTTCCTATTCTCAATATACAACTAAGGTCTAGCCATCTAAATGTATCATGATATACAGTTAGGTCCATACATATTTGGACACAGGCACAATTTTCATACTTTTGGCTCTGTGTGCCACCAGAATAAATTAAAACGAAACAATCCAAATGAATTTGAAGTGCAGACTTTCAGCTTTAATTCAAGGGGTTGAACATAAATATCAAGT
Organism: Staurois parvus; assembly: GCF_062004578.1. NCBI lineage: Eukaryota > Metazoa > Chordata > Amphibia > Anura > Ranidae > Staurois > Staurois parvus. The sequence goes on along the minus strand of NW_028317853.1, from coordinate 1,534,212 downwards.
GCAAATTTTAGAAACTGCAACCATTTTTTACACAGTCCCTCCATTTTTAGGGGCTCAAATGTAATTGAAAAAAATAAATATAATCATAAATAAAATGTTCATTTTTAATATTTTGTTGAGAATTCTTTACTGGCAATGACTGCCTGAAGTCTGGAACCCATGGACATTACCAAAGACTGGGTTTCCTCCTTTCTGATGCTTTGCCAGGCCCTAACTTCAACTGTCTTCAGTTGTTCTTTGTTTGTGGATCTTTCTGCCTTTAGTTTTGCCTTCAGCAAGTGAAATGCATGCTCAATTGGGTTGAGATCAGGTGATTGACTCAGCCATTGCAGAATATTCCACTTCTTTTCCTTCAAAAGGTCCCGGGTTACTTTTGCAATGTGTTTTGGACCATTGTCCATCTGTACTGTGGAGCGCCGTCCAATCAACTTTGCTGCATTTGACTGAATCTGGGCTGACAGTATATCTCTAAACACTGCAGAATTCATCCGGCTGCTTCTGTCACATCATCAATAAACACCAATGACCCAGTGCCAGTGGAAGCCATGCAAGCCCATGCCATCACCCTGCCTCCACCATGTTTTACAGATGATGTTGTGTGCTTTGGATCATGAGCTGTTCCAAGCCTTCTCCGCACTTTTTTCTTCCTGTCATTCTGGTACAGATTAATCTTAGTTTCATGCATCCAAAGAATGCTTTTCCAGACCTGGTCTGGCTTTTTTTAGATTTTTTTTGGCAAAGTCTAATTTGGCTTTTCTATTCTACAGGCTTATGAATGGTGTGCACCTTGTGGTGAATCCTCTGTATTTGCTCTCGTGAAGTCTTCTCTTGATTGTAGACTTTGACACTGATACGGCCACCTCCTGAAGAGTGTCCTTCACTTGTCTGGATGTTGTGAATGGGCTTTTCTTTACCATAGAGAAGATCCTGCAATCATCCACCACTGTTGTCTTCCGTGAACTTCCATGCCTTTTTATGTTGCTGAGCTCACCAGTGCATTCTTCTTTCCTCAGAATGTACCAAACTGTTGATTTGGCCACTCCTAATGTTGCTGCTATCTCTCTGATGGATTTGTTTAATTTTTGAAGCCTTACAATGGTCTGTTTCACTTGCATGGACAGCTCCTTTGAACGCATGATGTTGGTTCACAGCAATAGATTCCAAATGCAAATACCACACTTAGAATCAACTCCAGGCTTTTTAGCTGCTTAATTAATGAAGAAATAATGAAGGCGTAGCCCACACCTGGCCATGAAATCGCTTTTGATTCAATTGTCTAATTACTTTTGGTCCCTTGAAAAAGGGGGGATGGCTTCTCTTAGGATCTGTAATTACTAAACCCTTCCTCCAATTTGGTTGTACATACTCTCATATTTCAGGTTTAATTTAACTATAGCTTGAATATGTTTTGGTAAATACCTGAAAAAAACTAGAATAGTGCCTGTGTCCAAATATATATGGACCTAACTGTATGCAACAGTTTAGCTTTGCCCCAATACATATGATTTTTAAATGTTCCTTGCCTTCAGAATTTTTGAAAAAATAGACTTCTAAACTTTCAGCCAACGCATCTGCTACCTAACTGGAAAGGGTGCTTTGGGCCAGGTTATGTAGCAGTTCAACTTGCATTCTGGAAGTCCTGTAATTGAATCAGAATACTTATTTTCCCAGCAGCCTTTCTAGTGGGCATTTTCTATTGGGAAAGTCTGTCATGTAGACAAACACTGTCTGCATATGACCTGCTGTAATGGACGGGGAGTCTGCATATGATCTGCTGTAATAGGCAGGGGATCTGCTGTAATGGACGGGGAATCTGCATATGATCTGCTCTAATGGGCACGAAGTCTGCATATGATCTGCTGTAATAGGCGGGGAATCTGCATATGATCTGCTGTAATAGGCGGGGAATCTGCATATGATCTGCTGTAATGGGCGGGGAGTCTGCATGTGATCTGCTGTAATAGGCGGGGAGTCTGCATATGATCTGCTGTAATAGGCGTGGAGTCTGCATATGATCTACTGTAATGGACGGGGAGTTTGCATGTGATCTGCTCTAATGGACGCGGAGTCGGCATGTGATCTGCTCTAATGGACGCGGAGTCTGCATGTGATCTGCTCTAATGGACGGGGAGTCTGCATGTGATCTGCTCGAATGGGTGGGGAGTCTGCATATGATGTGCTGTAATAGGCGGGAAGTCTGCTTATGATCTGCTGTAATGGGCGTGGAGCCTGCATGTGATTTGCTGTAATGGGCGGGGAGTCTGCATGTGATTTGCTGTAATGGGCGGGGAGTCTGCATGTGATCTGCTGTAATGGGCGGGGAGTCTGTATGTGATCTGCTGTAATGGGTGGGGAGTCTGCATGTGATCTGCTGTAATGGGCGGGGAGTCTGCCTTGATCTGCGGTAATAGGCGTGGAAGGATATGTCCCAGGGAAGATGGACAGGTTGTATGCCTGCAAAGAATTGGAGCCAGCGACTGCATGTGTCACTTCATCCTTTTGAAGTGTATGAGAAGCACCTTCACTGCACTGAAGGAAGTAAAAAGAAAAACCTCCTTGTTTGGAAGGCATTTTTAATGTTGGGTGGTGACTTGCCTTGTAAACAACACTGCTATAGGCATGTAGTTTTGTTACTGCTTTACATATAATTTTCCCTCTTTTATTCCAATTCAAATTTCATATTTGACTAGAATATACTTTTAATATTTGAACACCAGTTTTTAAAAAATGACACTGCACATCTCTATCCTGTCCAAAAGCTATTTATTATGCACTTGTTTGGCACAGGAAGGTGTGTGCAGGCTGGAGAGGGTTCTGGCAGCTGGTGTTTATGCCGCACCTGTTAGGTAGCACCTGTGTGTGAACCACTTGGAAGGGCATCGATTCCTGTTCGAATTATAGAAGCGAATGATTTTTTATCATTGCCAGCTTCAAGCCTCTTCCCCAGAGGTGTAAGTAAGACACTGGCAAACATCCTCCTCTGCTGCTCATGCCCTTCATGAAGAGGCAATGGCAGCCTTTTCCAGGCCCAGAAGTTATAAGCTGCAGTTATGTCTTCAAGTGATTGAGTGTTATTAAGGGTGATTACTACCACATTAGGAAAGATTGATGGCTTTTAAAACCAATGTGAGAGTGCAGACATTGGCTTTTTAAAGGCTGTTTAAACAGCAGCAGTCTCCGCTGCTGTTGGCTTCTACCCAACTGTTCTTTGGATTTTCAAACATTTCCTTTATACAGAACATTTTCCATTTAGGCTACTCGCTGAGACGGATAGAAAATGTTACATTAATGTAATATCAAATGATGTGACTGCTAGAATATTAAATCAAGGCAATGTATCTTTACAAAAATCTAAAGAAAAGCCCTCTAATCAATGGTAACATATCACAGCCCCTGTGTAATACTGGAAAAAACAGCAACCGCTCTGGTTTTGCTAGTTCAGATTAAACATACGGATGCTGAATCTCCATTCTTATGATGTTTTGCCAGCATACATACCAGCAGGAGGCAACTGGGACAAAGTGAACACCTCTTCGAGGTATGCCTGAGACTAATGTTTCACCTTGCCTTATGGCTGCCCTGAACATGAATTGTAAGGCTGCCAATAGTTATAAGAAGGCAGTCGTTTACACAGCATGATAAACCTTTCTAGCACAATCTAGCTGCTGAGCCCTACAGCCCTCCGTGGAGCTTGTGAAGTGAGATTTTAATATGTCCAGTTGACTGTTCCAACAGCAAGAACCACAGACACCAGATTGTCACTCAGTACAGCTTGTTTTTGTTGTGTCGGATGCATGTCTCTGAAACATCTCTCTTTTTTGTGACTTTCAGAGCCAGGCCATCCACAAGGGCTAAGTGCATGTTCAATGGGCCCAGCCACAACTGGGCTGGCTTCTCTGTGCCTATTGCAAACTTTTAGGTTTTTTCACAGGAGCAGAGTCCGTACAGCGTGAGGAGTGATTTGCTTATCTTTTTAGAGCTGCATGTAGGTAGCCTAAATAATATATACAGTGGGGCAAAAAAGTATTTAGTCAGCCACCAATTGTGCAAGTTCTCCCACTTAAAAAGATGAGAGAGGTCTGTAATTGGCATCATAGGTAGACCTCAACTATGAGAGACAAAATAAGAAAAAAAATCCAGACAATCACATTGGCTGATCTGGAAAGAATTTATTTGCAAATTATGGTGGAAAATAAGTATTTGGTCACCTACAAGCAAGCAAGATTTCTGGCTCTCACAGACCTGTACCTTCTTCTTTAAGAGGCTCCTCTGTCCTGCACTCATTACCTGTATCAATGGCACCTGTTTGAACTTGTTATCAGTATAAAAAACACAGCCCTGGATGCACAATGGACCTGTTCCTGCATGATTATCAAACTTAGCTATGCCAGAGTGTCCATACAGCCACCATGACAACATTCACTAATATAGGCTGCCTGTATGTAGCTCCACACTACTCCAAGAAGATAAACAAAAAGCTCTTCAAGACCTCTTCTGTGCCTGTGTAAATCATCCCTCAACAAAGTCAAATGGTGGGAGGAGGGAATTGGCATTGTTTGTCTCTTAGTGTTAATTAAATGATTTAAATTATTATTTATTAGCTGTTTGTGTTCCATTGGGAAATTCCCTTTTAGACAGCTGTCACCAGGACAAGTGTACCCATGGGAAGATTTCCCATTACCTCCTGTTCTAGTGAGGACTCTAAAATTTTGTCACCCGGAGGAGTGAATCTCCCAGCAGGGATGCAGTCAACAGTAAACACCGGGCAGGGTTCTAATCCTTCCCTAATCAACCCAAAACATTAATAAAAACCATTGGTTATGGATGCACTTTAAGAGTTAAAGGGAACTTGTGAGGCCCGAAGTGAAGGTCCTCACAAGATCACTAGCAATGATATCCCCAATGTTAGTATCTTGTCAGGTTCACTTTGAAATTGAGTTTTATTTATGATACAAAGTAAAAACTGCTTGCCTGCAAATTCCAATTTAAACATCAATCCCCGTTATTTATTTCACTCTGCCGGTTTTGAAGTAAAACTGTCTCTTTAGTCGGTCGGCGAGCAGCTGAATGACTAATCCACCACATTTAGATGTACCTTGTAGGATTAGAAAACTCATTTTAGATTAAAGGAAAATAAATAGAAAGCCTGTGTGTTTCCTGGTTTTCAGGATCCTCCAGAAAGCACACATCGCCCATGTATGCTCATTCATAGTGCAACCACTGGGTGACGAAGCAGCAACGATTTCAATTTAATCCTCCTGTTGTATTAGACATCACATTGAAAGCGCTGAGGATGAACATTTCTGTCCTGTATCTCTCTGTTCCTCCGGAGAGCTGCACAGTGCCAGATAATAAGGGTATATTTGACTAGTCTCCTAGCAACGCTCGGGGGGTGATTCCGGCGTTCGGGCGATCAGTTATAAGCAGAGCCTTTAATATCCCGTCTCGTATTCAGCGCAAGAGTAATTACCATGAGTTCATTAACACAGCATGGCTCGGATGAGGCAGGGATATATGCAGGAATGGTGTATGGAAGTGGTGGCGGGGGTGCACCAAAGAGGAGGCTGTTGGATCCATATAGACTTGAAAGAGGCCCTTTTATCGGCATCCCTTGCTTTTATCTCCTGATAACTGGTGATCGCTTTACGTAAATAAACCGTGGAGGATTGATAGAGTGACGCTTTCATTTCACACTTCAGGTCCTCTCCGTATCTTGATTCCCCAGTCCCAGAATATTCGCTTCTTTGGTATCGCAGGAATCACTGCGTTTGTAATTATTACTATAAAGTAAAAAAAAAAACTTTGAAAAACACCCATTGTGCTATAGATATCTCAGTGCACATTCCGCAGAGTATCAAACAAGCTATATCAATAACATTTCTGTCTGAACTAAACAAAGCATTTTCTGTAGATTCTAATGGTATAGCTCTTTAGATCTTTAAAGCTTCCTAAAGATATAAGATAAAACCTGACTGCCGAATGATCTTTTAGGTTCACATCAGGCAAACATGCTTGTTTGTGCCTATGAAGGTAGTTAGGGGACCTGATGATTCATGGGAAACAGTCATGGTCGGCCAATCAACTTTCCCTCATGCAGGCTCACACAGATTCCTGGAAAGGCCTATAAACATGGAAATATTTTCTGAGCTTACCGTAAACAGTCGGATTAGGTGAACACCCCCTGTTAAGAATAATTAATTATGTTTTTCAATGTTTTGAAGGTTGTGAGGGCTGAAATATTACATTTAGTTTATCCTCTGAACAAGACATAACCAGAATTTCTGCTCACCATACTCTAATATTCTATTTTTTTTTTGTATGTCCCCATCATTACATCAGCATGAATGATGATTCTAGTAGTTAAAGAAGCAATTTTTTTTTTTTTTTTCATGGTTCAAACGTGTTCAGAAATGAGGAGGAGGAAGAGGAGGCGTGTTCACACACAGGTCCCAATTTGTAAAGCCGACCTTACCTAAAATAGCAGAGTTCACTTTTTAGTGACTCTTTTGTTTGCTAAAAAGATGCTCCGAACTAAGGTGAGATCCCAGGGATTGCTGAGTAGCCCAAATCTCACGAGAAGATGATCCTGCTCTGTGCTTAAGCGCCATTCCATGGGATTTGGGCTACTCAGCATTCCTCAGGATCTTTGGTAGTGCCACCATTGACTAAGCTCTACAGGTATAAAAAAAAAAGTAGATGTAAATGTGGGGAGCCATCATTAGTAATAATCAGTACCACAATATTGATGTTCATATACCATGTAAATAGTGACACTGATTACCAACTATTTCAGTAGATACTACAGAGTGGCTCACAGTGTACAGGCTGCATTCCCAGGATATTTCAGGATTTCCATTATTTTGCACAGGTGATTTGATCAGTTTCACTGCCTTAGTAATTACCACAGCTGTTTCATCTGAGGGAAATCCTGAAAACATGACCTGTTGGGGGTCCATGAGGACTGGAGTTGAGAAACACTGGCCTAAGCCAAAAAGTACAGTTTTTTTAATATTCTGTTGCTGCACATTATAACACACCAGGAATTTATTAACGCAGACTTGAACACTTCTGGTTCAGTTGAAGTGTAATTTCTACACTTATTAGTTATTTGGAACCAAATGCATATTAATAACAGTCTGGATCAAAAAAAAAAAAACCTCTACAAGTATGACCTTTTATATGAGGATAATATAGCAGGTAGTTAATTTTTCCATGAAAGCATTTTGTATTATGTTGACTGCAATATCTGGCCTTTTTAGATGCTGTTGGAGCTGAGTTCTTTAAGATTTGTATTTCTCAATGATGCCAGTAAAGTACTTTACGTCATGTGTTCAGTGACTGTTGGCAGGGAATGAAAGCCATTGGGGAGTTGGCCAAGGTAGAAACTGTCATATCTTTGAATAAGAATGCTGTGTATACATTAAATGGAAAAAACAAATCTTGCTCATACTACTTAACCTATTGTGGTCTTCTCACACAAACTGACAACAGTAAAGTTCTATTTCCTCCCTTGTAATTTCCATGTGAATGTGAGTGCTGATCTGACATCTGTGTAATAATACACTGCTTCCCATAGGCGGACTGCTTTTTACAGTGACCCATTGACTTCTGATGACTTTCCTCTGTATCGTCGACACGTCTCTCTTCTGCTAAAAGTTTCTTAATGCAGCTCAGATGGGAAAGTTTAAATGGAGTCAGGGAATAACAATAAGAGACTGGCGGATTATATAAAGAGCAGCTGTGACAGGTCTGAGAGCGCTTATCTTGTGTTCCTGAGTGCTTGAATGCACCTGTTTATTTATAATTAAAGGTTGTATGGGCCCACAGCCACTGAAGAGAGATTTGATTGGTCACTACAGCCGCTCATTCATTCACTGATTTCACAGCTTCAATTACCCCATTCTGAACAGACTGTGCTTGGAGTGTCAGGTACCTCCAACCCATAAGAGTTCCATCCTTTTCATTTCCACACAGTATTTTGAAGAGCTCAGTACAATTCAGTCTAGTCGGGTAGGTGGATGAATTAATGAATCAACCACTAATTTTACTAATTGGCACCTATTTGTATGAAGACAAATGGGTTCCTTTTTTCAAATTGTAGTGTTAGCTTTTCATCAAGTCGCCTCGAGAAAAAACAAAAGACTCATTATTGAATCTGTTGCTTGCAGATCAATAGGTAGACATTTCCGTATTTTTTTTTTTTAAATTCTTATTTTTTGGTGAAATGGAAGATTACATAATTTGGCTGTGCCAAGAATTTGTACATGAAGAATTAACAATCCAAATGGAGCATTGCTTTTTTCTGGAGGCATTGCTGTATTTTGATATTATGCTGCCCTGGGTACATTTGAATAACAGTGTCCTTTTGTACAAGTGCTCCTCATACCATGCTTTTATTTTAGTGAGAAACTGTCACTGAAGTGCACTACTAAAGTCAGTACGCTGTATGTATCATATATACGTATATAATTGCAGTTGCAGCAAACAACATAAATAAATGCTAAGCAGATTGCAATAAACGTCACAGGATTTAAATCCTAAAAAACTAAAATCATATGACTGTTAAAATAAAGTTCTTTCAAAACACCAGTGTGTTCAAAATGATACAATAATGTTCTTTCAGTGAAAACCTGTTACCACTAGATGGAATACCTTACATGTAGAGGTATACCATGTTTAGTGTAATCATCAAATGCTCTGAGTGATCTCCCCTCTCCCTGCTGGCAAGTGCTCAGTGAATCAGTGGAGACTTGTGCCAGAACAATATGCTAACAGGCAACTCGCACACACCAAGCCCTGTGGATCATGGCTCCACTCCCCACATCAAAGCAAGGCACCCCTGGTTACACACACATCATAGAGGGCAAGGGAAAGCTGGCATAATGTAGCAGATAAAAGTTTAACTGTGGACGAAACGCATTGGGTGGAGTAGTGTGCACTGATGTCATACGCTGCTGTCTCTTGGTGAGTAGCAGCATCCATGTAACTATTGCTAGCCAGCTTGTTTTTCATTTAAAGATTTTATGTAGAATAAACTTTTGACTGCCACTCTTGCCCCTTATAATATATGTGTAAACGGGGGCTCCTTGCTTTGATGGAGAGCAGAGGTATTGGAGCCTCGATCCACAGAGCTTGGTGGTGTGAGAGCCATCTGTTAGATTATTCTGACACAAGTCACTGCTGCTTCGCTGAGTGTTTGCCATGCCAGCAGGCAGAGGGAAGGTCACTTTGACACAGCATATATGGTGATGGGTTTTTACTGGAAGACCTATATTGGATCATTTAGAGTACATTGACTCTTTGAGAGATTTTATATATATATATATATATATATATATATATTATAATTATTGTGACATTTATTGCATTCTGGTTCAATTTTATGTATGTTGTTGGTTGGCGCTGCAATTGTATGCTTACATTTTTCTGGTGATCTTCGCATATATCAATTCAGAATGTCAGCTGACTTATACAATTCATATTAGTGCAGACTTGGTTTGTTTTGTAATAATATGTGTTATGTGCAGAGCTATGTTTCACCATAGAGAGAGGAGAGATGGTTTTCTAAAATATAGAAAGCTATCTGATTCCTATCAACATTCCCTGCAAGCCCTACGCTCTACAATTCTCTTGCTAAATTTATCTACACATGAGTCCATAAATGAGAAACAAATTTAATTGTTGAGTATTTAATTCTATATTGCAGAATGCGGTTCGGGTATGGCTGAGTCCGGTTCTGGAGAAGACAGTGAGTGTGAACAAAATCGCTGTATACGCTATGGAGGTTCATGGGATGAGGACGCGGAGGATGATCGTTGTGTCTGCGATTTCACCTGCCATGCTGTGTTGCGGAATCCGGTAATTCTGATATAAGCTATTCTAACATCTGTATTTTCAGTTAGACAGAGGCAGTCAGCCAGCAAGCAGGCAGCGATTGGGTTTCTTAATAGGAAACCAAGCATGATCGATCTTTGTGTGACAGAAGCACCCTGCGTATACGTTTTGTGTTTCATAAAACAAGATAAGACTTTGAATAAATAGTGAAAATTGTGTAAACATCACTCTTTTTTAAAGGTGAACTCCAGGCAAACCGCTAAATACCTGTATGAAATCCATATTATGGGAGCTGTTTTAGCTGCCAAAGAATTTAAGTTCCTGTCCATTCAGTTCTGAAATTGAATTGGCTCTGCCACACATCACCTGTTTTTTTTTTTTTTTTTTTCTGCTGCAGTCAAGTGACACTTTAGGTCTTTTCCCCACACCCACCTTGGTACTGGATAGTAAAAGGAAAAGCAGCAGACTGATGAGTGCATCTCTCTGTCCCTCTTTTTTCCACTTATCCACATGCTATTTGCACTGTAGCACACCTGATTGGCTAATTTTGCTGCTTCTCTTCCCCCAATTTGTGCTTTGCTGTATAGAGCCTGTTAATCAAATTCACAAACTTACAATGATTGCATTTAAAATAAATACATTTTATTGTCTATTAAAGTGGAAGTAAGGGCAAACCGCAACTAACTGTAAACCTACTTTCAGCCACATTCTAAGCCTAATCTATCTAGACCTGTAAAGAAAAAACTGTTATATGTACCTGCTCTACAGCCACTTCGACCCGGTCTCCAGCGGCGCTCTCTGTGTGCAGGAGACAGCCGACAACGGCTGGGAAGTGACGTCACCCATAGAGTTACTATTATTACTATTCACAGTTACACACTGAAGTCACTACTGACAGCTCAGCCTGGGAATGGACCAGAGCAGCTGCAGAACAGGTAAGTATAGTGATTTTTTTCTATCCAGACAGATTATTCTTAGAATGTGGCTGAGAGTAGGGTTAGAGTTAGTTAGGTTTGGCCTTTACTTCCACTTTAAGTAATAGAGATAGCTCTAACATTGTAAACTTTAAAAAAAATGATAGAAAAGCATTGTAGTTTCCATTTTAATGGTACTAAAGCACATAAACATGAGGGCTACTAAATATTTTAACTTTGTTCATCTATTATTTATTTGCCAGGTGTGTGGTTCTGATGGTGCTACTTACTCCAATGAGTGTGAACTCAAGAAAACTCGCTGTGAGAGACGCCAAGACCTGTTTGTGGCAGTGCAAGGTCCCTGCCGAGGTGAGAGACAGGATTATTATAATTTTACAGTTTCCTCTAATCCCTTTCCTACTGGGACGTGTTCTATTCCCTCATGATTTCCTCTGATCTGCGATAAGATCTCTGACCATTTACAAGACTTGCTAATTCCTGCGCAGTCTCTTGGCATGGAACTCACTGCAGGATTTGGATTATTGTCATACAGCTGACAAATGGTGGTAAGCATAAGAGAAGCTTATGTGACCGAAAAGGCTTTAAATATAAAATGTAATATTTAACTGCACAGGCAGAATATCTCAGGATGGCCTGGCATCCAAGTTTTCTTGGACCATTTAACACCGACAAGGATGTGTGAATTAAATGGAGAATCAATAGTAGAATATCTTCAGGGAATGAGCTGTAGAGTTTGCAAATATTCAAAATTGTTTTAATGATATTTGCAGGTTTAGATCTGGAATGCAGAGTTCTCCTCGAAGGTCATAGAGTGTCATTGATATTTGGCGGCAAGCAAAAATGAAATATAATTGTTTATAGATGTGCTGGTTGTGTTCTTGTCCTATGATAGTAAATCCTTTTAAGCAGTTTTTACTTTTGTCCATCCTTGTTGTTCCCTGTACTGTCGACTCTTGATTTTTTATATAATATAGTTTCTCTATTTTCTTTGTTTTTCCAGTTTTACTAAATTTTTTGTCATCTGCTCCTCCACATCTCACCTTTTTCTCTTTAGTAATTCAAAGCCCAATTGAGGTCACAGACATCAATATGCAATCAGACAGGCGTTATGCTAATAATGTCCAATTTCATAATCTTACCTCCACTTTCCTGTTACAGCAGCTGTATCTAAATAAGACTGTGTGGTTCAAAGAGCACCAGAGTTAGACCCAGTGTACTCTGTATTGATACAGACCTGGTCAGACATGCTCCTTCCCCTTCTATACAATACAAGCCAGTGTAAGGACACTTGTATAGAGAGATGTGGCCATTACCCAGCAATGTCTGAAGGTTGTGACACTCTAAAAAGATCGTGAGGATCATTGGAGCAATAGTGTGGACCATTGAAAACATCACTTCATAGCACCCTCTGGTAAATAGTGCCATTACCACCCTCTTCAAACTAGGAAATCCTAATAGTAAATAAACAATGAAAGTAAAAAAGGAAGCACAAGGACTTATTGCGTTACCAGCTACATTTTTATTAAAAAAAAAAAAAAATGCATACTCCCAAAAGCCCAAGGCTAATGGGCAATGAAACCAGACCCAAATGGCAGGGTAACCCTCAATGAGGGATGTGTCTATACACCCTGGTGTCACCAAGACGTGCCAGCTATTGCGTTTCCAGGGACAAACCCTCTTCATCGGAGCAAGAAAAAGTTTTTTAGTTTTCTGGGGTTTTTTTGTGCTCTCATGAAGCAGGTTCTTCCATGGAAAGGCGTTGGCTGTTGAGTCTTGATGACTCCAGAGTGTATTGACACATACCTCACTGAGGGTTACCCTGCCACTTGGGTCTGGTTTCATTGCCAGTTAGCCTTGAGCTTTTGTGAGTATGCATGTCTTGTTATTTTCTGATAAAAGTTTCATCTGGTAATGCACTAGGCCCTTGCGCCCCTTTTTTTCTTTCTTTGTTAATCCACTTCAGTGTTAGAGCAGGAAAAGGCTATATTTTCATTCACATCTATCACTGTTGCTCCTTTGAAAAGCAATCCACGGTCCAATTGCTTTTCAGACACATTAGACATTCACTTTTTACACAGTAAATGTCGCACCACTCTACCTTAACCACATTCATTGCACACAATTGGAGTGCACTTGCAATACGGCTCTATTCACTTGAATGAATTGCATTCTGTAGGTGGTACTGCTCGTCGAATGCAAATGGAGAGACAATTTTTGCTGCCATGCAGCAGTTGGGTGGCATTAAAAGTGCATCTCAAAAGTCTATTTTTGCTGCCACCTGTCCCCAACTGCAAGTGTTAAAGAGGTTTTACTGAGAGGAACAGTATTTTAAAACATTTCCTAGCAACATATCATTACATTTGGGAAAGAATGGAGGGGGGAGGGTGAAAATTTTCAAGACCAAGAGATAAAAAAGTATAAGTTCAATTGGGCAAGAACCAGTGTGGGACTTTTAAATATGTAGCACAGACATCAACAAAAAGCAGGACAGAGTCAGAATCACAGGGTTAAAGGTGTTGCAAGCTTAGAACACCATTCCGGATAATCTAAAGAAAAGTATAGGGTTTAAAGTATTAAGCTATAATTCCTTAAGCTATAATTGTTGCTACAATTTTTACATTTTATATGCTCATTTATTCTAGTTGTTAAATGTAGAGGAAATTGTAAAGAAGATATCATCCACATAAGGCATGTATGGTTTTCAGTCCACTGACCTCATAGACTTGTATTGTGAAAGGAACAGTAACATACAGCCATTGTATAAGTCTTTAGAGCAGGAAGCAGAGCCTTCAGATGCAATGAACACATATGGCTGTCTTGTGTACATACAGAAAATTATATATATAAAAAGGTTTTTAAAACATAAACATGTTCATAAGATTTAAAGCAGGCTTAAATTTTTACACACATATGTAAAAAAAACAAATTGAAAAAGTAATTTTGCCTTAACAAATATAACACCCTTTAAACGTCACTGCAAACTGCATTTTTCTGGATACGGGAAGATGAAAACCTGCTGAGAAAGAAAGAATAGTGGTTGTCGTGTGTTTTGGATCAGGCCCATGGGCAAATCACACAAGAAGCAAAAGAAGATTCTGGTCTTATAGAGAAAGCACCTCTAACCACCGTTGTCTTTAGGGAGACGTCTACCTGTCTGTGGCCAGCTAAAGACCATTCCATTAGCCATTTTACCTGGACACCCCTAATTTTGCTCATTGGCAGTTGTCTTATTAAATTAAGATGTATTAGCATAATGTCTTATTTATATATCTTTGATACATACAGTTTGAATGAAATTGTCTCATTAAAATTTATGATGTGTTCTCAGTCAATTGGTAACTGTGTGCCAATAATTTGCTAGGTCAAAATTATCAGCCAGCTATAACCTCTGGCGCCTGCCGAGCTGTTCGTAATAATGGAAACACTTTACTACAGAACGGGAATTCATTTTATAGAAGTCAAATCTTAACACTTTTTTTTTTTTCTAACTAAAAGAATGTTTTTTGGTAATAAATTTTGTCTTGTACAGTATGCTAAATATGGAAGTTAGAACTCATAAGTTAGGAATTTAATAGCAGCAGAAAGGCAGATCAGTTTAGATAGAGATGATAATTAAGTGAAAATCTTAAGGATGGCGTTTAACCAGTAACCATCCTGTAGAAATGATCACCCTTGTCTTTTTAATTATGAAGCGGTTCACATACAGTTGCAAGAAAAAGTATGTGAACCCCTTGGGATTACGTGGAGTTTTGCATGAATTGGGCATAAAATGTGCTCTGAATGTCATCTAAGTCACAACAATAGAAGAACACAGTCTGCTGAACATAATACTACACAAACATTAGATGTTGCCATGGTTTAATTGCACATAACATGTAAACATTCACAGTGCAGGGAGGAAAAAGTATGTGAGGCCCTAGCTTAATGACTTCTCCCAGAGCTAATTGGAGCCAGGAGTGAGCCAACCTTGACTCCAATCAGTGTGATGATATTGGATATGTTGCTGACAGCTGTCCTGCCCTTAAAAAACACACACCTGTTTTGGGTTTACTGGTTTCAAGAAGCACTGTCTGATGTGAACCATGCCTCGCAGAAAAGAGCTCTCAGAAGACCTACGATCAAGAATTGTTGACTTGCATGAAGCTGGAAAGGGTTACAAAAGTATCTCCAAAAGCCTTGATGTTCATGTGTCCACGGTAAGACAGACTGTCTACAAATGGAGAAAGTTTAGCACTGTTGCTACTCTCCCTAGGCGTGGTCATCCTGTAAATATGACTGCAAGAGCACAGCACAGAATGCTGCATGAGGTAAAGAAGAATCCCAGAGTGTCAGCTAAAGATCTACAGAAATCTCTGGCACATGCTAACATTTTTGTTGACACATCTACAATAAGGAAAACATTAAACAAGAATGGAGTACATGAGAGGACACCACGGAGGAAGCCATTGCTGTCCAAAAAGAATATTGCAGCACGTTTGAAGTTTGCAAAAGAGCACCTGGATGTTCCACAGCACTACTGGCAAAATATACTGTGGACAGATGAAACCAAGTTTGAGTTGTTTGGGAAGAACACACAACACTATGTGTGGAGAAAAAAAGGCACAGCACACCAACATCAAAACCTCATCCCCACTGTAAAACATGGTGGAGGGAGCATCATGGTTTGGGGCTGCTTTGCTGCCTCAGGGCCTGGACGGATTGTTGTCACTGATGTGAAAATTAATTCCAGAGTTTATCAAGACATTTTGCAGGAAAACGTACGACCATCTGTCCGCCAACTGAAGCTCCGCAGAGGATGGGTGATGCAACAGGACAATGACCCAAAGCATACAAGTAATTCAACAAAACAATGGCTGCAACAGCACAGAATGCGCCTTCTGGAGTGGCCCGGTCAGAGTACTGACCTCAACCCGATTGAAATGCTGTGGCATGACCTTAAGAGAGCGATTCACACCAGACATCCCAAGAATATTGCTACACTGAAACAGTTTTGTGAAGAGGAGTGGTCCAAAATTACTCCAGATCGTTGTGCAGGTCTGATCTGCAACTACCGGAAACGTTTGGTTGAGGTTATTGCTGCCAAAGGAGGGTCAACCAGTTATTAAGTCCAAAGGTTCACATACTTTTTCCTCCCTGCACTGTGAATGTTTACATGTTATGTGCAATTAAACCATGGCAACATCTAATGTTTGTGTAGTATTATGTTCAGCAGACTGTGTTCTTCTATTGTAACTTAGATGACGTTCAGAGCACATTTTATGCCCAATTCATGCAAAACTCCACGTAATCCCAAGGGGTTCACATACTTTTTCTTGCAACTGTAGTTAATGATCTTTTATGAGTTGGAAAGCTGACTGAACCTATAAGTATCATGCCTGAGTGCGAAAAATGGCTTTTTAGCTTAGGACCATCATATGATGATAGAGCCCATTTGATGCCCAGGTCCACCTTTTTTTTTTTTAATTAAGGCTACCACAATGACTGGAGATTAGGTACCCATTTTTCTTTGGTGTCACCCAATTGCCAGCTGATACCATTAACAGTTGAGACATCATTGATACCCAATGAAGCATGGCATATAGAAGAAGCACAATATTTTTGGGGGCATCGCTTGTAACAACTTGTATTCCTTTGTTTCTTTGTGCAGTTCCACCTTAAAGCTGAATTCCAGGAATTCAGCTCCTTTGTAAAAAGTGCAGCCCATGAGTTACGTCCAAGGAGGTGCATGACATGTCCTGGACTTATCTCTATTATTTATATCTGATGGGTTTATAGTACTTTTGGAAGACAGCTATTGCTGTATTTCTGGGAGCCCAACACTGATTCTTCCGATCTCTGCATCTTCAACAGTAGAGTTGCTGCAGCTGTTGTGCCTGCCCCTCTCCTCCTCCTGCCCAATCACAGAAGCCTTGGTATTACATGAACACATTCACAAAAAACAAAGGCCTCTGTGAATGGGCAGAGGGGAGAGGTGAGCATTGCTGCTTTGTTTGCTTCTCTCCTCTCAGGACCAGCAGAGCAATAAACCTGTCAAATGTAAATAATGGTGATAAGTCCAGGAGATGTCATGCACCTGGACGTAACTCATAGTGTGCCTTCACTTTTTGCAAAGTGGCTGAATTCCTGAAATTCAGCTTTAAGGGCCTTAATTAATAGACGTATTTTCTTGTCAGGTTGGTTTTGCAGGTCTGTAGGAATTCAAAACCCTGTTGAAGCAAATCAGACATAACATGGTCAGGAGGAAGGCACCTGCGGGTCAAATGTCATCTGTCAGTGATTATTGAATGCTATCAAAAGCATTTCAAACTTATGCCATCGACACAAGCCCCAAGCCCATCAACACAGGCCCTAAAGCGGTTGTTCTGGCAGAAAAACAAAATTGAAGCAAGCTCCTCAGCTTTAATTTTCAGGCACTTGCAGCCCCTGGCACCTTTTAATTCATCAGTGAATCCTGCCTACCACTTGTTGTATTGGCAGCATTTGCTGTTGGGTAGACAAGTTACCATAGTCAGCCAGTTGTGCTCTAGGTGACTATTCCCTTCTTGCTCTGCAGGGAGCACCAATGTGATGTAGCATGCTCTGTAGACTCCTACCTGTGCTGCCAGAAGCTGGAGATCGGTGCATTGGGCTGACCCAGACTTCACAGAAGAATTTCTGAAAAGTAGTGGGAAGATATTTACCAGAGGTAAAGTTCATGTACTTGAACACAAGATGGAAGCCCAACTCTGGTGAGCTCCAGAAAAACAAAACCTTTCACATTAACATGCAGCCTAGAGCTCCCTAAAATTTAAAAAAACATGCCTAGTACAGTATATTAATACGGATATATTGCCAGAAAGCACGTTAGATATAAAATACAAATGAAACCCCATCAATAAATGTATACAAGGTTCTCCCCATGGTTTTCTAAGGCTGCTGGAGCAAGAATTCTACCCTAGAGCTATATCATTTAGCTGCATATACTCACTGTCACACTCTCTCACAGAAACAAGCTAGATAGCATAATATTATGGAGACACCATCAATCTTCAGGAGCTCTGTGCTACAATAAATATCCAGAGGCTTACGTATAAATTCCCTAAGAGACACCTGCCAATAGTATGTGAGCTGCTCTACACAAGACTGCTGTCATATGATGTCAGCATTGCTTACTATGAATGTGACATTCCAGGTGTTTCAGAGCTCAGTCTGAGACCTGCGATATGAATCTTATACATGCATTACTTTTCTTTCATTTGAAGTCAAACCCAATCACTAAAATCTCTTCTAAGCATTAACATTTTAATGTACTTTCAAAATTAATTATCAATATTTTTACATTTCAGCTTTTAATAATATAACTTTGTAATCCTGTCATAAATGTCCTTGTTCAGGCAATTACACTTAGACGCTGATAACACTGTATTTCTCAGTTGTCATTTTATCACATGTTCCCTTGAAGGAGACTATAAGCAGCTATGCTGATGCTCATTGCACCGACACGATCCTCAGTTGTCGCCATCAGGAAGATAGTCCAGCCATTGTTAGATTGCATACATGTAGAAATGAAGTGACTGCAAAGAAGCTACAGAAGATCAGCAGTACTATAGCTTGCACAAAGCATGTAATACAAAGAGAACCCCGGGAATGGTTTAATTTGTATCCTGCTGTTGTTTTATTCTCCAAACACAAGTAGTGGTTTTGTGTGTTTAGCCTGTATTGCTCAAATGCAGTGTAGTCTGTAGACAGGGCACAAGGAATGCAGAACATGGCCATGCTCCCTTCCACCCCAGATCAGGAAGCACTTGCAATGACTACTAAAATGCGAAAGGAAAAAAGCAGCGATGCACTATTATAAAATGACAAGTGTGAAAAATATTGTGATTCTATGATTGTATGCAGTTAATAGACATGATGAATGCAGACCAAGCTGTCCAGTAAAGAGTGGCATTGACAGGTTGGGGCAAATTATAACACTGCAACATAGGCCAATCAAAGTAACAGCAACAACTTTGAAGTCCTGGAGCATCATGTATTTGTTTGCATTTATAAAAAACACAATTATGATTGCTCTACTCTGTTAGGAGGGGTAATGTCAATATCCCATACAGACAGACAAATGAGTAGACCCCAATTAAAAGTTATGTAAATTTATTGAAGATTTACAGAAAACTGACATGTTTCGGAGACCTGCATCCCCTTTTTCAGGGATTCTTAGCAGTGTAGTTAAAATATGTGAACAATAAGACCAATGAGCTCTAAAACTTAAAAGAGAAATATGGCTTTTTCAAAAAATTTAAAATCATACTCGCCTAGATGGCTGTATCACTGATCTTAGCTGCAGCTGTCCCCATCGCCTCTAAGACTGAGAACTGAGCAATCAAACACTGCTGATCGCTCTCAATCTTCAGCCTGCAGAGAGCTGGTGACTGTCAGTCTCCAGATCTCTGCTGTACCTCTCCAGTATTCACTGGAGTGCTGGGCTGTAGAGGGGGTAGTAGCAGCTGGTTCAGGCTTTCAGCTGATCACTGAGAGGCTCAGACAGCTGCTGATGTAGGCTTCTGGATGGATCCAGACCATATAGTCGAGATCATTACAGAGCCTGGACCAGGTCTGTGACATCTGACAGAGGGCTTTATTATTATTATTATTATTATACAGTATTTATAAAGCGCCAATAGTTTGCTCAGCGCTGTACATTACAGAGGGGGACAGAACATGTGACAACAATACCAATACAATGCAAAACATGAGGGGATCGAGGGCCCTGCTCTTTCGAGCTTACAATCTAGGAGGGAGGGGATAGTGGTACAGGAGGAGATAGCTGTGGGGGATGGAGTGGTAGGAAGAGTGGAGGAGGTCGGCAAGTTAGCAGGGGGTGGGGTAGGCTTCCCTGAAGAGATGGGTTTTCAGGGTGCGCCTAAAGGAGAGGAGAGTAGGTGATAATCTGATGGATTGGGGCAGGGAGTTCCAGAGGATGGGTGACACCCTGGAGAAGTCCTGGAGGCGGGCATGGGAGGAGGAGACCAGGGAACTAGAGAGAAGGAGGTCTTGTGAGGAGCGGAGTGTGTGTGCTGGGCGGTACTTGGATGTTAGGTCGGTGATGTAGTTTGGGGCAGTATGGTGGACAGCTTTGTACGTCACCGTTAGGATTTTGAATTTGATCCGTTGTGCAATCGGAAGCCAGTGGAGGGATTGGCAGAGAGGGGTGACGGAGACGGAGCGGTTGGAAAGGTGAATGAGTCTGGCAGCCGTATTCAGGATCGACTGAAGCGGGGATAGCCAGCGGCGAGGCAGGCCAGTGAGGAGGGAGTTGCAGTAGTCGAGTCGTGATATGATGAGGGAGTGGATGAGCTGTTTAGTGGTTTCTGGGGTTAGGAACGTGCGGATTTTGGTGATGTTGCAGAGGTGGAGTCTGCACGAGTTTGTTTAGCTGAAAACAGGTCACAGGAGTGCAAAACTGACTGCACTCCTGTGATCCGTAGCAGAAGTATGGCTAAAAAAGCTTTGGCTATACTCCTGCTTTAAATGTCAGGTAAAATATCTAAACCTAAGCAAACTTCAGGTATAAAGTTACATAATATTGCCTGCACAGTTCTAATAATTTAAGACCAAATCATCCCATAAGCCCAGTTATGACAGTTTCCCTTTAAAAGAATTTGTGCCCAATATGTGTCTCATCCAACCTTTTTTTCTAGGTGGTTGAATCATTCAAATGACTGAGCCTTCAGTATCATACACTCTCAGATGTTGCCGTTCACATCACTTTGATGTGACGCAACACAAAGAACAGGCTTAGTAAACATCTTATGTGTATTTGGTTTAATATAAACTCTCAAGTCTCAGTTATGGGGAAAGGACTTGGCTGGTGTGTGTTTGCCAAGTGCCACATGTTTTGTTTATCAAACCGGTAGCTTTTACATTATATACATACATTATATTGCTTGCTGCATTTATAACACAGTGGAGGATAAAGGTGGTATCCTTTAAAAGTGTTCGCAGAGAAAGTGGATTTGTGGCCCATAGCCTCCAACCAAATATCACTTTTCCGGCTGACCTGATTTGCATAGTAATTTTTCTCCATTTTTATATGACAATATATCTGCAAGAGAAAAGATGAAATCTGGCTGTATCGATGTTTAACGATCATATGTTGTTGATCTTTATAATAAATCAACCTTTTTTCTTAACGGTTTCAGCACCCTGCCAAGTCTTTGTGTTTATGCAAATAAAGAACATAACATCTCCAGGAAGACATATTTCTGGGTGCATGTCATTCATTTCTAGTAGTCAATATTCTATTTTAGTGTGAACTCTTTATTCAGAAGGGTTTATGTAACCACGCACAAGGTCTCATTATATATACAGTACATGCAATCTATTAATTATATGATGTGCTAATTTTAGAAAAGTAACAGCTAGGTTTGTGTTATCATGTCCTGTGGAATGAGTTGTTACCACGCGTGGCACCTTGAACAAGAACAGAGATGCCATATCGTCAGGTTTTAATTTGAATGGAATAATGCATCCTTTCATTCACAAGGAACCAGTGACATGACAATTAGCAATTAGCTGAATGTGACAGGAAAAGCTAACAGCTCATGAAAAGTAACCCACAAAATGGCTGCTAAATGGACAAGAGGTATTCTTTCTCTAAGGACTTGTTGACACTGCGTAGACTGTAGAAGAACTTCCAGTACACTGTGTTTGCACAACCAATGCAATACCCATAGAAGCAGTAGGTGTCATGACAAACATCTGCGTAAGCTGAGCTGAAGCTAGAGGATTGGCGCAATGCGGTGAACAATGGCAATGTAGGTATTTTTTCCATGATAGATTTCTGCCAAAGGAAATAAAGAATATAGTGTTTGTCTATCTTCTATTTATTGGGATTGCAACTAATGTTTAATTTATTTTTTCTTTGGGGTGAATGTGAACATAGTCATCTGCAGTGGTGCTGTTTACACCTGGTGAAGTTATTTTACTACTTTGCCTAGAGAATCTAGTTAGATCTGGTATTCAAAATGTACAGCTGATGTCAGAGGAAGGCCTAACCCCTCTATATAAAGGTTTCATTCAGTCAGAAACAGAAAGTGGGCATCAAAAGTTGGGCTTCCTCTGAAAGCCCCGTATCCTGTACAAATACTGTAAGTGATGAAATGTGTAAAGAAACAGTTAATTCACTGACTCCACCTCCCCTGCGGCACTCACCTATGGAGGCCTCGTCTGGACCCACTCACCCAGACCGAGTGGTCGTAGAGGTGGTGGGGTCGGCATGCTCCTGTCACCACTGAGCGCCTTCCAGGTCCTCCTTAACCCCCCCTCTCTATCCTTCTCCTCCTTCGAGGCCCACTGCATCCAGCTCTTCTCCCCCACCCCTCTGAGGATTGCAGTAATCTATCGGCCTCCTGGATCCGTATCCCACTTCCTGGATGACTTTGCCGCCTGGCTTCCCTTCTTCTTCTCCTCTGAGCTACCGACCATCATCCTTGGGGACTTCAATATCCCCATCAACGACAACAACCCGGCTACTTCCCAACTCCTCCACCTAACCTCCTCTTTTGCACTCACACAGTGCACATAGTCCTCCACCCACACCGATGGGAACACCCTGGACCTCGTTTTCTCCCACCTCTGTACCCTCCACCACTTCACTAACACCCCCTTCCCTCTCTCTGACCACCACCTCCTCACGTTCTCTGTCTCCCCATCCTCTAACTCCCCCCCCCCCCACAAAGCGTCAAACCATCACCAGCCGTAACCTCCGCAACCTGAACCCGGCCCCCCTCCATACGGCAGCTGACCGTCTGTTCGACAGTATCCTTCCACTGTCATGCCCTGACCTGGCCACTACTGCGTACAACGACTCACTGTCAGCTGCCTTAGGCACCCCTAACCACATATAACATCAGACCCAGACCTCTTCAACCCTGGCAGAATGACCATACTAAATGTTTCAAACGCAGTCGCGCGCTGGAGCGATTATGGTGCAAAACCATGTCCCCTTGAGCGTTCTCCCTCTACAAATCCGCCTTCCTCACTTACACCTCCACCCTCCATGCCGCCAAGCAGGCCTACTTCGTAACTCTCATTAACACTCTCTCCACCTGTCCTCGCCGGCTCTTCTCCACTTTCAACTCCCTTCTCTCCCCCCCCCCCCCCCACCTCCACTCAGTACCTCACTCACCACCCACGAGGTTGCCAATCATTTCCAAAACAAGATTGATGCAATCCGTAAGGATATTGTCAATTCACAATCTACCTCTCCACCTAGCCTCCCCCCCTCCATCACCCCCTCGACTCTCCCCTCCTCTGACCTCGCAACCACACTGCCCCCCACCACACCGAACATCCTGCACACTATAACCTCCCCAGCACTCCGCTCCTTCAGCCCTGCTACCACCGAGGAGGTCACTAAGGTCTTCTCAGAAGCCCGCCTCACCACTTGCCCCCTGGACCCTATCCCCTCTCAACTCCTCCGTTCACCCCCCTCCTCCATCATCTGCTCCCTCACCCACATCTTCAATCTGTCCCTCTCTACTGGCGCATTCCCCTCCCCCCTAAAGCACGCGCACATCACCTCCATACTCCCTGGACCCCACTGACCTGAACAACCTTAGACCCATCTCCCTGCTGCCACTCACTTCCAAGCTCCTTGAGCGCTTAGTCTACAATCGCCTAAGCATCCACCTTACTGACAACAACCTCCTTGATCCACTACAGTCCGGCTTCCGTCCCCTACACTCCACCGAAACCGCCCTCCTCAAAATCACTAACGATCTGCTAACCGCCAAAGCTAACGGCCACTACTCAGTCTTCCTACTCCTCGACCTCTCCACGGCCTTCGACACAGTCGACCATCCCCTCCTCCTTACTAAACTACACTCCCTTGGCATCAGGGACTCTGTTCTCTCCTGGTTCTCCTCTTACCTATCCCAACGCTCCTTCAGCGTTACCTATAACGCTGCCACCTCCCCCTCTCTGTTGGGGTCCCCCAAGGCTCTGTCCTCAGACCCCTTCTCTTCTCCATCTATACCTCCTCCCTTAGCAAACTGATACACTCCCACGGCTTCAACTATCACCTCTACGCTGATGACACACAAATTTACCTCTCCACCCCTCACCTCACCCCCTCAGTCTTCGCCCGCATTACCCACCTCCTAAACGACATATCAGACTGGATGTCGCTCCATTTCCTCAAGTTAAACTTTACCAAAACCGAGCTCCTAGTTTTCCCCCCAGCCCACGCCCCCCCCCCCCCATCCTCTCCATTACGACCAACAACGCCATCATCAATCCCACCCCGCAAGTCAAAGTCCTAGGTGTCACCCTGGACTCAAACCTTTCCTTCCAACCTCATGTCCAATCACTAGCAAATTCATGCAGGTTCCATCTCCGCAACATCTCCAAGATACGTATTTTCCTAACCCCAGACACCACTAAACAACTCGTACACTCCCTTATTATCTCACACCTAGACTACTGCAACTCCCTTCTCACCGGCCTACCCCAACGCAGGCTATCCCCGCTTCAGTCTATTCTGAACTCAGCGGCTAGACTCATCCACCTCACCAATTGCTCCACTTCTGCCACCCCCCTCTGCCAATCCCTTCACTGTCTCCCGATTGCCCAACGCATTAAATTCAAATTACTAACTCTGACATACAAAGCCATCCATAACGCTGCCCTAACCACCTCACTGACCTGATACCCAAATACCACCCTACCCGCACCCTTCGCTCCTCACAATACCTCCTACTTTCTAGCTCCCTGGTCTCCTGCTCCCACGCCCGACTGCAGGACTTCTCCAGGACTTCCCCCATCCCCTGGAACTCCCTACCCCAATCCATCAGACTGTCACCTACCCTCCTCACCTTCAGGCGCTCCCTGAAAACCCACCTCTTCAGGGAAACCTACCCCACTCTCACCTAACAGCCGTTCTCCTCCACTCCTCCTACCACTCCATCCCCCACAGCCACTTCCTCCTGTACCTCTACCCCCTCCCTCCTAGATTGTAAGCTCGAAAGAGCAGGGCCCCCGAACCCCTTGTGTATTGTATTGTTACTGTATTGTCTCATGTACTGTCCCCCCACTTTATTGTACAGCGCTGAGCAAACCTATTGGCGCTATATAAACACTATATAATAATAATTCACTGTTGAACATTGAAATAAAACTAAAATTTAATTTTCTAAACACCTGTATTTTCCCTTAAAGTATCCAGAACTACTTTCAAACAAAACCACCTACAAGTATTAGTTTATTTTACTGCTTAGAGGTCTCAGTCCGTAGAGTTACATAAACACAAGCAGTTGCAGATAGACCTTAACCAGGCTACACTATGAACAAGTATGGCCAGTTCCCAATGATACATGGGAAACGTGAAGAAAGTCACTTCCAGACTACATGAAAAGCTGCAAATTTTGTACAGTGGTCACTGCATGGAGATTGTCATGGGCATAAAGCATTGGGGTTGATGTACTAAAGTCATATACTGTGCACCTCAAGTGCAGTTGCTTCAGAGCTTACTAAATGAGCTAAAGCTTCACTTTGGAAAGAATACTCAATCACCTGCAGGGAAATATAAAAGCATTATTTTTGCTTGCATGTGATTGGATGATAGAAATCAGTAGCGCTTTCCCTCATTTCAGATCTTCCCCTCAGATCTAGAGCAACTGCACTTGCAGTGCACAGTATGTTTGCCCTTAGCAAGTCAACCCCCAATGTCTACCATGTGAACACATGCCAACTGACCTCACTGATAGCTGATACTATGTAATTTTTGTACTTTCTGCCTTCAGTAAGGCAAAGCAATTGCTAAAAAGGATGTGATATTAAATGGCCCTTGTATATCTCAGTAGGTTAATTGATCCTAAACTGAAAGTGGTTGTAAAGGCTGAATGTTTTTTACCTTCATTCTGTGCATGAAAGTAAAAAAAAAAACCACCTGTGTGCTGCTCCCCCCAAAGCCCCCACAATATTTACATGAGCCTGATCTTGATCCAGTGCTGTGTAAGGGAGCCTCGGCTCTCCTCATTGACTGAAACACAGCAGCAGGAACCATTGGCTCCCACTGCTGTCAATCACAGATGGCGAGTAGTGGGTAGGGCTGAGCTGCACTTTGTGTCTTATAGACACACAGAGCGGGGCTCAGGAGTGAGCATGCACTAGTGTCCCCAGAGCAAGCGACTTCTCACTCAGGGGGCAGGGGCTAGGAGTGCCGGTGGGGGAGAACCCAAGAAGATGAGGGTCGGGGCTGCTCTCTGCAAAACTATTGCACAGAGCAGGTAAATATAACATGTTTGTTATTTAAGAAAAAGAAAATGAGCTTTAATATCACTTGACATCTTCTAAACCATCATTCATGTAAAATCTATCCAATTCCAAATGAAGATGGGAATTGGCAGACACAGAGGTTACCTTCCAGGAAAACAATATGTCAAAATAATCCGTAGACCCAAAGACAGGAGCAGCTGCATATATATATGTGAACCTCAATGTTTCCTGTAAAAGCCATGATTGGAATCTTCCCATTCTCCTTCCCACTGGTTGGCAAATGTGATGGGCAGCGTTGCTGACCGATAGAATGGCCCAGGATGTAGGCTGGCTGAGGCTGTTGTGATTTGAATAGAAGTTCAGATGCCCATGTCTTTGGATCTGCTGATAATTTAGAGATGAGGGTTTAATTGATGACACAGCCTCTGCTTCTGTATTTATCAATTGAAGTTTGATATAAATTGCTCAAGTTTGTGACCGGTTTGTATTGAAAATGATTTTTTACTGATTTACTCTGAAAATGAGAGCCAACATTATTATTATACAGGATTTAACGTGAGCAGTATCCCCTTTGTGACACTTTCCTGTGGGTTCATCTGCGAAGAATGACTGACTTGACAGTACATGTTTGTAATCTGTACAATGAATCCAAATCACTGTTTTACTGAAGAGTTTGCTACATGTTTTCAGTTTCAACTCCTGCAATATATAATTTTTTGTCCCTGGTTTCCACTTTCTGTAAAGTAAAAATTCTCTTTTCTTTGTAACAGTTGAGTACCTCTTGTATCTCGAAGGGCATTTTTGATTTAGTGAAATAGTAGGAGCTCCATCATTTTAATGTGAAGAATGTGCTTTGTGTACGAGGCTTTTACATTGCCATGTGTTATGCCAAGTATTCTGAGTTCTGTCACATCGATCTGCCACGGAGAATGAAATGAGCCTTGAGAGAGGATTACTAGAAGGAAATGTAACTCCTGTGGTTCTTTCAACCTCAATGCCCTTATACCATTTTTTTTTTTTTTTTGACAGCTGCCTCCACCAGCTCTCCTCCCGTGGTCCCACACTGCAGTCATACGGTGTATGGATGTTGTCCTGACAATGTCACTGCTGCCCTTGGCGTGGGTCTGGCTGGATGCCCAAGTAAGACGCTCTTGTGTTCACTTTTCAATATAGGATATGTGCTCAAAGAACCATTGTTAATGGATTTTCCTATCAGCTATACATTACACATTCTAACAGCATGTTTCCTGCAGTGATAAACAGCACAGTAAATTCACCTTCGTAATAAAATTAAGGAATATCTGTCATGTTGCTTCCCATACAGAACCTGGTTATTCGATGTTAGCAATCCTAAAACATACAGGGGGAGATTTACTGACACTGGAAGGTGCAAATTCTGGTGCAGCTCTACATAAAAACTAATCAGCTTCCAGGTTTTATTGTCAAAGCTTATTGGAACAAGCTGATGTTAGAAGCGTATTGGGTACAATGCACAGCTGCACCGTATTCTGAGTGCTCCAGTTTTAGTAAATCTCCCCCATAATTTCTAGACAACACATGCTTTTAATGAGATGTGTAAAAGCATGTATACAAACAAATGTGCTGAGGGTAGAAGAAAAAAGACTGAAGTATTTTCCAGTGTTACAATAAATATGTCATCCCCTTAAACATCTTTGCTCCTGGTGATCCTGTCACATTCTAAGTATGCCCGTGTTCATGGTGTTTAGTGAGCCCTGTGTATGCAGACAACCTTTACTTAGGAAACCTTAAAGTATAACTATGGGCAAAACTTGTTTTTCATTATGGATAGAATAAGGGAGGGTTTTAACCCCTGTCAGTTTATTTTTTGCCATCTGAGTCTCATTGGGGAGATTTACCTTCACTTACTGTTCCATAGTCAAAACAGTGAGTGAGAGAACATCCCTGCAATTCTTTGGGGTCCCCCAGGTCACCAGAACCAGTGTCCCCATTGGAAAATTCCCCCTCTATGACTTTTCAGGGGGCAACCCAAAATTTTGGGTTTCTTTTACTTTCACCTTTGATGATGGTAAACAGGATAAATAGAGAGGCTGGTTCTCCCTAACGGGGGCATTGACAGCAATAAAAACTGACAGGTGTTCTAAACCCTCTCCACTCTGCCCAAAAATAAACCAAAAAAAGTGTTGCCTTTAATTATATTTTAAGAAGCAAAAGGGAACCTCAGCCAACAAGCTGACAAGACTCTATATGATTTTAGTACAGCTTTATAAAATGGGCAGGAGAATGAGAAGAGGAGAAAGGTTATAGTGTATTTTCTCACATGCATTAAATCAGCTAAGGTGTTCTAAATGTGAACTTACTGCTTGAAGTATAAATTCACATTTTTCATAGTTTTTCATAGTTTTAGCATCTTTTTGCTTATTTGATACAGTAAAGCGAAATATTAAATGTTGTGTATGTATGTACTACCAAACGTGTTCCCTTAGGTTAGTACGGACTTGTCTGCTTTATTCAGAGTGGGAAATGTTCAAACCTTGCCTCTTGTCTGGGAAGAGTTATAGATGAAGTGGTTTTGTTCTTTTAGTGTGAAAAAATGGAAATGAGGATAATGAAATACAGGTTTTAGGTGTATATTATATCGAGTGGAATGCTTCATATTTTCCCTTTGGTTACACAGAAGTGTCTATAGATATTCCCTTAAGTGATTACATGGGGGTGTCCTTGAAGTAACATGCAAAATTTCAACACTTTAATCTTGACACTATGGATAATTCAAGAATCTGAACAGTTTTAAGGGAAAACAGGTTAAAAAAGCCCATTCCAACCTTTAGTTTAAATATGATAAATTCCAGATGCATCAAGGCTAAAAGTATTCAGAATCTTGTGGTTTGTTTTATTTAGAAAGTAGCTACAACCTGAGTATGCAATAGAATGATCTTTGCTGTCTTGGTAGAAGCAGTAGTCTCTCTGCAGAGGTAGGACACACCCCCTGTTGAGTCAGAATGTATAGCCCTGTATCCAGCAAACCTCAGACTCCCAGATGAATGGAAAGAACTAGCTTTAACTCAGCAGGAGGGTGTGTTATATCAGTGAAACCACTGTTTACACAGGGACAAAGGGTCCTTCTTTGCAGAATGCTGGCAGAACACTGGCTTTTCTACTCAGGCTGTGGCTGCTTTTCTAGAAGAAAACAAATTGTATGACTTAAAAATGTTTTTGTTTTGATGCACCTAGAACATATTTAGCTGATCTAAACTGAATGTTTAGCTGGGCTTTAATGTTTCAATGGTTAAATATTACAAAATATAATGTATGGCTACATTTTTTCACAAATACAGTTGCTTTCTTTGTATGTCTCCTTTTAATTTGGTAATAATCTGCAGACTGAAGTTTTTTCTCTTCAGAGCTGTACACCATGTGGCCCCTTTCTTTTTTTTAATATACCATGACATGACCGTTGGCTGTCCCTGAGCCTGTGCACATAGGGCCTGTGCAGAAGCAGTGCAGAATGACACTTTTCCAGAAAATCAAAAGCAACAAAAGCTACATTTATTTTCTGAATCCTTTATTATTTCTTTGTATTATGTTCATAAATTTGCCAGAGTGGAGTTGTGCTTTAAACTTCACACAAAGAGAAACAAAAACACTTGATCTTTTCTATACCAAAATGACTTTAGTTCAAAATATAAATTGTAAAAGGAAAATAAAAAAACAGCGTTGACGTTCTTTTCAGACGTCATTTATTTGTTCTCGGCTTTTAAATAGCGCTGGTACAGTCACTCCCCCACCGGAGTGGGCTGATTTGTCATTGTGCTGAAGTCACAGATGGACTTGCCAGCTAGAATTATCTGTCGAGATGTGTTCCTTCCAAAGGGAAGTCCATAGAAAACCAAGTACATCTCTACTCGTCACAAACCTCTCTACATGTCATCCAGTCTACGCAGCACCTGTTAGCCCGTCCTTAGACAACTGCTTCCCTTGCTGCCCCCATACTGTCCTTGGATGTTCTGCTGTGCCAGTGCTGGCTGGGGGGCTGAGAATGAAAAAAAGAAACACTTGCTTTATATCTTGTTTCCACCAGGCAGCCGAAGATTAATCTGCTCATCCCCAAAGTCAAACAGAATCTTAGAAATCCATCTTGTCCCTTTTTTTTTTTTTTTTTTTACCTTCTCCACACCTCTACAGATGGGAACGGCTGCTTCCTGTGCCAGCTGTTCCAGGACCCGTGTTGTCACCTGCTGTGTTACTGTGCGCTGTTATTAATAGCAGTGGTTCGAATGCAGAAAAATTCACAGTAACATATTGCTCGCTGTGTCGTCAGTGTACGCTTTGACTCGTTAACCCTTTCCTTAAGGGAACTAACCGTTCCGACAGTTGGTGCTCAGCAGACTTGGATGGCACAGCAGTTAAATAAGTCATAGTTTTGCTTGTAGGAGATGACATTTCACGGCATGGCTGGCAGATTGTCTGCTCTTAGGAAAATATTAGTTCTTTGGCCGTACTCCTCGCTGTGATAAATAACCAGATTAAGTAAACATAAACAGGAGGCGGGGGCCCAGTTTATTACCCTTGTGGGGCTCCTAGCTTCTCGTCACCTGCTTGGTATTTTAAAGAAACCTGTGTATTTGCTTTTCCTATTTTAGCAATACACACCTTAAAAGGGCATTCTTATAGAGTTTAATTATGCATATGCTGTACATATGGGCAGTCATATTGCTCATTATGTACCAATACTATACTTCCTGTCTAGAAATACAGCACCATGACTGTTCCGTTGCCTTTCGGCACCATTACAAGGCTGTGAACCCTTGTGTCCCATACTAATTAATTGAAAACCAGTGTGTCACAGAACAGAACCTTTCCAGTTCATTTAGCACACAATCTGGAATTCAGTAAAAATGCGCAGGTTAGTTTTCCAGTTAAATGATTTTCTTGCAGTGGTTTTCTTTAGCGGTATGGATTCTGTTGTTTGGCATACAGCCATTAGAGAATGCGAACACAAGTCTGTTTAGGAATTTTTATCATAAATACGCAAACATCTAAAAATGACAGTTTCCTTTTATCACTACATAAAACACTTCCAAAAACTTTGTAGGTTACCATTTTTCTCAGGCCCCAAAAAGGATAGATGGCAAATTCTGGTGGGTTAGATATGGGTCTGGACCAACTGATATGGAGTTTCAGTGAATGGAAGGCATTGATGTCTCTATGTCTAAACAACAGCTTCACTATACACTATTGGTAGCCAGTGTAGCATTTTTCACCTTAATGTTCTCCTCCCCACCTGTACATACTTTACCTTTCCTTTGTTCCCTAGGAACTCCAATCAGCCACCAATAGCTTTGGTGAAAAGCTTGCGCAAGATTTTCCAATTGTTACCAATGCCCTTTCCCCCATGTGACTACGCTAGGTGTTTTGCCAAGCACATTTTCCTCCATACCTCAAAGTACTTGGTTATTTTTTTTTCCTGCTGGCAAAGGGATGATTAAAGTGAACCTGTCCCTTTTGTTTTGTGAAAATAAAGCCCAAGAAGGAATTGTTCATATTTTATGATCTCACCAGCTATTTGTTTTATAAAAAAACATTTTTTGGGTTTTTTTTTAGATCAAATGAGCTCTTTATATTTATAAGTGTGGTAGGTATACCCTTTAACACAGCTAAGTGTTTGTAAAACTGCCATGGGATCTGTACTTGGCTACATTTGTTGAAAGGACTGTGAAATCAGAGTTGCATCTCCCATGCAGTGAAAAGACAATAGATTTCCACAAGGTTAAACAACACAGCATGAGAAATGCTGTCATAAGAACCTTTACACTGGAGGGAGCCTTGACCTCTTGTCACTGTCCCTGGATAAGCAACACTCTGTGAAATGCTGATGGCAGAATAGGCCATATGGAGCTACTTAAAAGATTTAATGTCTCTCTACATAGAGCATAACTTTATGTGTCCTCTTACCTTTGGTTGCCAGCTGGATGTTCACTTTGGCAGTGAAACGGATAATTAAAATGACATGATTGCCTTATCAGTCAATAACATTCTTTCATTTTGCTTTGTACAGGCAGCTGCCAGTGTAACCAGCATGGCTCCTACGGGGGTACTTGTGATCCCACCACTGGCCAGTGTTCTTGTAAACCCGGAGTAGGGGGACTGAAGTGTGACCGGTGTGAGCCTGGTTTCTGGAACTTCCGAGGCATCGTAACAGATAAGAAGAGTGGCTGTACCCGTGAGTGTTTTTCTGAAGATGTTTAAGTGAAAAGGCAACAAAAGCCAGACTAAGGAAATGTTTCTGACCGCTGTTGGTTACAGCTCATTGCTGTTTTTTACACATAATCTTCAAAATCCAAATGTTATGAACATAGGGTTTTTTTTTTTTTTGCTTAAAACCCAACCTTTCTAAACATGTCTAGATAGAGTGGGGAAGGGACAGAAGCTTTGTCTGGTTTTTATTACTGTACTGCCATTTGAAAGAAGCCCTTTCATTTTCTATAATCAAAAAGGGGAGTAACTGGGACAGGAAGTGATGGGAATTCCCTATAATGGGGTCAAAGAGAACAATAAAAACGGTTTCATTCATCATTCATTAAGTTATACTTGCACCTACTGGACGAATTGGACATTGACAACACTAACACCGTCAGCCTGCCAGGTATAATCCCTCCCACTTCCATCATACTTCAGATTTTTGCTAGTGTCCTAGGAGGATGGATGCCTTTTCTCTTGAGAAATATGTACCCAATTTTTATTAGTAACTTTATTTTTGTCTAGTTTTTTTTCTAAATAACTGCTTTCCTTCAATCAAGGTTTGCTGAGCTCCGCTCTTTATACAGCTATCCAGATCAGCTTTTCCTCAGCCATATTTTGGAGGCTGTATCTAGACCCCACTGAAAGTATGAACACCTCTCCGGCATATGGGTGTGGATAATCCTGCCCATCGACATGTGTAAATGACTAGAAAACAACTCAAGGGACCGGTATGGCCTTGCTGCCTTCCGCTGGTCCGGGAATGTCCAGAAGCTCATTGTAGAAAAAACAAGAAAAGAAGGTGCACCGGCCTAGTGCATTATCTCAGGGGGGTTTATTCTAAATAAATAAAAGCCATAAATGTACTCACAAACCAAGGTTAAAAATAGCATTAAGGATAATATGTGAACAGACGCAATGATCAGTGGGACCCGGGAGAATGTACACACCACACCAGGTGAACGCCTACCAGGGATCTGTGCAGGTTTACATGTTTCGAGGGGGCAAGCCCTCTTCCTTAGAGTCAAAAACAGACCCCACTGGACTGAAGATTGTGGTGCCTGCCTGGAATGTGACCTTCAGACATTGCTTGTGGCACTTTCTAGATATTTCTGTACTGTGTTAGCCACAGAGCACTCTTCAGATCCAGAATCTTTACACAGCCTCTGTTGTGACCTAGTCACACTTTGTGAGTTTGCCTACAGAAAAGTTAACCTGGAATGTGACCTTTGGTTACTGGGTCCTGCTTGTGGTTCTTTTCAGACCCTTGTGTTCTAGGTTACTTTCAGAGAGCTCTCCAGAACCAGGTAAGCCTTTTCGGGGGTATCTGAGCATCGGGAACTACTACATTACTGTTATATAGGGTCTGGGATTAAAAATACAATTTCAGTCTTTGCAGATGACACCAAGCTTTGCAGTGGCATAACATCCTTACAGGATGTCTCCAACTTACAAGCCAACCTCAATGCACTGTTTATTTGGGCAACTATGTGGCAAATGAGGTTTAATGTTGATAAATGTAAAGTTATGCACATAGGGGATAAGAATATGCATGCATCATATATACTAGGGGGAGTGCAACTGGGGGAATCAATGGTGGAGAAGGATCTGGGAGTTCAGGTAGATCACAAGCTTAATAATGGCATGCAATGCCAAGCTGCGGTTTCTAAAGTGAGCAAAATCCTCTCTTGTAATAGAAGAGGTATAGACTCCAAAGAAAAAATTACGCACTTACACTCCACACTTTGTTCCCAACTTTTCAGCTACTGAGGTCGTTTTCATCCTGCTATTTCCCCCATTTGCAAGAGACTCAAGTATTTTTTCCCAGTAAGTGCTTGCTACTGCCTGCAGTGACATATCTGCCCATTTACCTCTCCTGCTCTCAGCAGCTGGTTTGTGAGTGCCTTTTTTTATCTTGGTTTCATTAAATTAAGTTGCGTCAATTCAACAAAACAACATGTCAGAAACACAAGGGTAGCAGTCCAACTTTACGTATTCTCTCCAGCTTATAAATTACTTACAGTTTTGAGACAGCCTCCAGTGTCCCTCCTCAGTCAACACACTCCTCAAAGTATCTCCTAGCTCCACCAGGTGTTGCCCCCCCCATTTGCTGTATCCAGGGAGGAGTTTTCTACAGCTGTGCTTGATTTTATAAACAAAAACACAACTATGATTGCTGACTTGGAACACAGAGGCTGTAAGTGTATTTTTATGCTTTCCTCTCCATAATCCTTCTGTTATTCCTGCAGGTGTAGCAACCTCTGTGCCTTCTGCTGTAGATGCACAGTTGGATGAAAAATCTCATACATTTTTTTGAGTGAGTTTGTTCCTGGGGAGCCAGAATCAGATGATATAACTCCCAAGCTTAACGATACCATATAGTTTTTTATATTGATGTTGTACGTGCCATCTTGAAATGAAGAATGATAACAGCCCGAGGTTACTACTGACTGCTGCTACTAGTCTGGGACCTCTAAGAGGCTCCAAGACTATCAAACCTTGTTCAGTATACTCTTTACTTGAAGCTGTTTTGTGACTGGACAAATCCTGATAAGCTACTCACTACCCCAAGCTGTTCACTTTTTCAGACATGGACAGTTGGCAGGCAGGCTACCTTAACCAGCATCATCTGGATCTGGCAGAATGGTCTTAAGTGAGAGACATTAGATGTGGAGCTCCTGACCTTAATTAAAAAAAAAACTGGACACGTTTGTTCCCCAAAGCAGAGATTCTCTGTCGAAAGCAGTGTGTGCTCTGCTAGTTCTGTGGGATTCTTTAAAGCCTGATTTGTGTATTTCCCCTCCTCCCTTGTCTATTCCTTATGATCAAGATGTATGGCGAGCTCAGAAGTCTACATCCACCGAGGTCTTCCCTCACAAATGGATAGCATACTTTGCCTGGTGTGAGGAAAGAAGATTTCATTCAAAGAATTACTTGTGGGATGTATCCTGCCCATTTTGCAATTAAGCCTGGATCAGCATTTGACCCCAAGCACTATCAAGGTGCAAATTTCATCCACTGCAATCTTATTCCAAAGACCTCTAGTCCCTCATCCTTTGGTTAAAACTTTTGTACAGGGTGTCCCTCATGTGAATTGAATATTTTTTTCTCTTGCTCTTCAAAAAACAGTCTTTGAACCTCTCAGAGATACTCTCCTTTCTACTCTCACCCACAAGGTTGCCTTCCTTGTTACCGTCATTTCTGCGAGGCATCCTATAAAGAACCCTATTTTGGTTCCACACAAGGACACATCAGTGTAAGTGTTTGCTAGCATACCACAGATCTTTAGATAAAGTCCAAACATTTTTTAAAAACTATTGGACTTTATCTAAAGATCCGTGGTATGCTGACAAATATTTACACTGTTCTGTGATGGTTTCAGTCTCTAACTGGTTGTTGCTGCAGCACCCATTACTTTTTAGCTTATTCCAGGAACATGTGCAATGGGAAAATATTGACAATTACACAAGACCAAGGTAGTATTAAGGTCTATAAGCTCCTTTCTTCCCAAGGTGGTTTCTGCCTTTCACCTCAACCCTGACATTGTCCTTCCATCTCTCTGTCTGGCACCAATG
This sequence comes from Staurois parvus, assembly GCF_062004578.1. Lineage (NCBI taxonomy): Eukaryota > Metazoa > Chordata > Amphibia > Anura > Ranidae > Staurois > Staurois parvus. Next base: position 1,498,394 of record NW_028317853.1, on the reverse strand, counting down.
CATCAAAAGGAAATTTCCCTTCACTGCCTGGATGTAGTTCGCACTGTGCATATTTATCTCTCAGCCAATGATTCCATTAGAAAGACTGACTCTTCCTTTGTCATCCCTGACAAAATCCCTGATAAACTTCATAAAGGGGAACCATCTTTCCGTTCCATCATATCTTAGTGGCTTAGGTCCTTTTTTCAGTGCCTTAGACAGTTCTTTAAAGCCTATGGTTTTAAAGACAAGGTCCTGCTTTTTCCTGTTAATGTGCACTCTGCTAGATTTTTCAATCCCTTTTCAGCTTTTTTTGGCATTGGGTAACTGTTTCCCAGATTTGCTGGCATCTGGACTTTTTTTTTTCTGTAAGTTTTAAAAGGTGGGTCGGGCCTCATCTTATGCCAACTTCAAGAGTAAGGTCCTTCAGGTATTTCTTTGAGTTTTAGATTTCCTTCATTTCTGTTGTTGTTTTTGTATGCTAATTTGGCCTGTTAGTGTTTTGTTACCATTGCCCACATCTCAGTTAGACTGCACTTGGATGTCCCAATTGTCTCTGAATAACTGAATCCTTTTTACCTGAAGGAAAACAGGATTTTTGTACTTACTGTAAAATCAATTTCTTGGCGTTCATTAATGGACACAGACTCCACCCCTTGTGTTTGTGATTTAATCCTAATACAGCGTTTCTACAAAACTGAAACATGGTGGGAGTGGGAGGAATTTTACCTAACTGGCCATTGGCATTGTTGTTGCTAGTCCCCAGTTCCTCTTGTAGGTGGCTATATAACCCAGTTAACCCTGAATAACTGAATTCTGTGTTCATTAAAGTGTCACTAAACCCACATCATAAAAAACTGTCAATAAATGCTGTGTTACATGCTGTTCGTACTCTCACAGTCACTATAGGATTCATTTTCTATATTTTTCAAAAAACCTGGTTGATCTTGCTGTTCTCTATCTTCCCCTTCTTTCCATGTCCCCAGTGCAGTTGGTCATTTTTTAGAGCAGTTTTGGCAGTTACTGAACATGCTCAGTTTTCAGTGTATTTCTACAATGAGCATTTCCTCCCTATCACATCTGAGCAGCCCATGTGACTATAGAGTCACAAATGTGGGTGTATACACAGTGGTAAATGACAGCCCACTCCCTCCCTCCTCCTCCATGCCCACTTACCGACTAAACACACTGGGGGTGAGATGTTACATCCTTATGGAGGTTTCACCTGTTATTCTAAGCCACAGGCTGGAGGGGCGTGACACAGCCTGTAATAAGCAGAAATCCACCCACACCATGTAATTGCCAAAAAATAATAAATATTTAATTTCAAGTATATATTTGTATGACAATTTAAAACAGTTTATTGATCTTATTTATTTTTACTCTGTATCCCAAAGGCTGTTTTTTTGTTTTGAACATGTGACCAGCAGCAGAGGTATATATCTACCTTACCCCCTGTTCCCACAGTTTGTTTTCATGACGCCAAGGTAAAGAAAACGAGTAAAAGTCTCCTCAATGGGGAAACAGTAATGAAAATCTGAAAGATTTCTGATTTCTTCCCCATCTTCCTTAAACCAAAAAAGTTTTGGTTGAAGCCAAGTTTGAGAGCCAAGATGAAAAAAAGAACTCTTTAAAAGTACAGGAATCATTCCCGTGTGCCATGGCAGAGTTTACTTGCATTAGTAAATAACCTGCAGGGCTTCTTGGGCTAGTCTTAAGCTAGCAGCGCTACTAAAGCCATATTGTAGTTTTTCTGCATAAGTTCTCTACTTCATTTACTTCTAACGATTACCTGAAGATTTATATGAATGTCTGATTTAAGTAAAGAAAAAGTTATTTCTGTATCTCGCTTTCACTGATTGCTTCAGAGAAGCTCTGCAATAATCAGATTGTACATGATTTTCTTTTGATAATAAAACAGCACAGCTAACCTGTATTACATAGTTAATGATCCATTTCCATAGGCAAGATCTATTGTGTTTAGGTTTCTCTGTAACAGCAATTTTTGGACACAGTCTTAACATTTTGGAACAGTTGTCCTGAATCCATGAGTCCCGTTGGATTGTGAAAGCCTGAGGCAAGGATTGATTCAAGCGTATAGAGCTGAAGGCATGAGACTAAATTACTCAATGAAGAGCCAGGCTGCATAGGTTTGATGGATGGCTGTATGGCATCTCTCACCAACACTTAGATGAAGGCGGTATCATTATTAGAGGACCCCAGCATGTCCCTCGTTACATCATATCAAAGTTGTTCCTTCAGATCCTGTTGCACCTTTTCAGAACACTGCAATAAAACAACGAAGTGCAATAGACAGGATGCAGCCGCAAGTGCTTTTCTGTGCACTGTCCAGGAGAGTCTAGCTGGTCATGTCTGCCCCACAGGCAGCCAGTTGTCAGTTATATGATCCAAGCCAAGAGTCTGTCAGTGTAGAAACTTGACAGACACAGCTGAGCCAGGTAGATGGGGAATCACTAGACCTGCAGGAAAAAAGGGAGTAGTGCTGCAGCTGGGTTCTTCAAATCAACTCTGTATATCACTGAGAAAAGTGCACTGACAGGAGCTCACTCTACATCCTAAATTATATACAGTAAAGAATATACAGCAAAAAAGTATTTAGTCAGCCACCAATTGTGCAAGTTCTCCCACTTAAAAAGATGAGAGAGGCCTGTAATTGGCATCATAGGTAGACCTCAACTATGAGAGACAAAATGAGAAAAAAAATCCAGACAATCACATTGGCTGATTTGGAAAGAATTTATTTGCAAATTATGGTGGAAAATAAGTATTTGGTCAATATCAAAAGTTCATCTCAATACTTTGTTATATATCCTTTGTTGGCAATGACAGAGGTCAAACATTTCCTGTAAGTCTTCACAAGGTTAGCACACACTGTTGCTGGTATGTTGGCCCATTCCTCTATGCAGATCTCCTCTAGAGCAGTGATGTTTTGGGGCTGTCGCTGGGCAACACGGACTTTCAACTCCCTCTAAAGGTTTTCTATGGGGTTAAGATCTGGAGACTGGCTAGGCCACTCCAGGACCTTGAAATGCTTCTTACGAAGCCACTCCTTCATTGCCCGAGCAGTATGTTTGGGATCATTGTCATGTTGGAAGACCCAGCCACGTTTCATCTTCAATGCCCTTGCTGATGGAAGGAGGTTTGCACTCAAAATCTCACGATACATGGCCCCATTCATTCTGTCCTGTACATGGATCAGTCGTCCTGGTCCCTTTGCGGAGAAACAGCCCCAAAGCATGATGTTGCCACCCCCATGCTTCACAGTAGGTATGGTGTTCTTTGGATGCAACTCAGCATTCTCTCTCCTCCAAACACGACGAGTTGTGTTTCTACCAAACCGTTCTATTTTGGTTTCATTTGACCATATGACATTCTCCCAATCCTCTTCTGGATCATCCAAATGCTCTCTAGCAAACTTCAGACGGGCCCAGACATGTATTGGCTTAAGCAGGGGGACACGTCTGGCACTGCAGGATCTGAGTCCCTGGCGGCGTAGTGTGTTACTGATGGTAGCCTTTGTTACATTGGTCCCAGCTCTCTGCAGGTCATTCACTAGGTCCCCCAGTGTGGTCCTGGGATTTTTGCTCACCGTTCTTGTGATCATTTTGACCCCAGGGGGTGAGATCTTGCGTGGAGCCCCAGATCGAGGGAGATTATCAGTGGTCTTGTTTGTCTTCCATTTTCTAATTATTGCTCCCACAGTTGATTTGTTCACACCAAGCTGCTTGCCTATTGCAGATTCAGTCTTCCCAGCCTGGTGCAGGTCTACAATTTTGTTTCTGGTGTCCTTCAACAGCTCTTTGGTCTTCACCATAGTGGAGTTTGGAGTGTGACTGTTTGAGGTTGTGGACAGGTGTCTTTTATACTGATAACAAGTTCAAACAGGTGCCATTGATACAGGTAATGAGTGCAGGACAGAGGAGCCTCTTAAAGAAGAAGGTACAGGTCTGTGAGAGCCAGAAATCTTGCTTGTTTGTAGGTGAACAAATACTTATTTTCGCCCATAATTTGCAAATAAATTCTTTCCAAATCAGCCAATGTGATTGTCTGGATTTTTTTTCTCATTTTGTCTCTCATAGTTGGTCTACTTATGATAACTGCTGTCATTCCACTAAGATAAGGCTGGTGTCAGGGGTCTGTGCTCCACGAATAAACACATATACGCGAATCATAACAGCGTGTATGTTTGTTTTTTCCATGATCATTCAACTAAATTATCATTCAACAGTCCAAATCTTCTTCTGCTGACTCATACCCAGGGCTTTTTTTCAGCGGGAACGTGGGGGAATGCACTCAAACACTGAATGTATGTAACAGCAACGGATGCTAGAGAGACCATTGATGCTGGGCGATCTGTTGTTGCTGGGGGACCTATTATTAAGGAAGGGGTCTATTGATGCTGAGGAGGGTCAATTGTTGCTGGAAGGGGATCTACTGTTGAGGGAGGGGTCTACTGTTCCTGAATGCTTGGGGTCTATTAATGGCAGCTTCCGGGAAATCTATTCGGGGAATATTTTCTTGCAGGGGGTCTATTGTTGCTTGGGGCAGTGGGGGGGATAATTTAGCTGGCTGCAGGTAATCTATTTTACTGCTTTTCCTATTATCATGAACACATTCTATACAAATTACTTAGCACCATAAAATGATGCTTGGGATCTGTATTCACTAAAAGGGGAGGTACTGGGAGGTGGTAGGGGGTAGAACCTAGGGACAGTGCTAGGAGGGCAGTAGGGGACGGAACCTAGGGACAGTGCTAGGAGGTGAGTAAGGGGTGGAACCTAGGGACAGTGCTAGGAGGTGAGTAGGGGGTGGAACCAAGGGATAGTGCTAGGAGGTGGGTAGGGGGTGGAACCAAGGGATAGTGCTAGGAGGTGGGTAGGGGGTGGAACCTAGGGACAGTGCTAGGAGGTGGGTAGGGGGTGGAACCAAGGGATAGTGCTAGGAGGTGGGTAGGGGGTGGAACCAAGGGATAGTGCTAGGAGGTGGGTAGGGGGTGGAACCAAGGGATAGTGCTAGGAGGTGGGTAGGGGGTGGAACCAAGGGATAGTGCTAGGAGGTGGGTAGGGGGTCGAACCTAGGGACAGTGCTAGGAGGTGGGTAGGGGGTGGAAGCTAGGGACAGTGCTGGGAGGTGGGTAGGGGGTGGAACTTAGGGACAGTGCTAGGAGGTGGGTAGGGAGTGGAACTTAGGGACAGTGCTAGGAGGTGGGTAGGGGGTGGAAGCTAGGGACAGTGCTAGGAGGTGGGTAGGGGGGTGGGACCTAGGGACAGTGCTACGAGGTGGGTAGGGGGTGGAAGCTAGGGACAGTTCTAGGAGGTGGGTAGGAGGTGGAAGCTAGGGACAGTGCTAGAAGGTGGGTAGGGGGTGGAACTTAGGGACAGTGCTAGGAGGTGGGTAGGGGGTGGAAGCTAGGGACAGTGCTGGGAGGTGGGTAGATTGTGGAACTTAGGGACAGTGCTAGGAGGTGGGTAGGGGGTAGAACTTAGGGACAGTGCTAGGAGGTGGGTAGGGGGTGGAAGCTAGGGACAGTGCTAGGAGGTGGGTAGGGGGGTGGGACCTAGGGACAGTGCTAGAAGGTAGGTAGGGGGTGGAACTTAGGGACAGTGCTAGGAGGTGGGTAGGGGGTGGAAGCTAGGGACAGTGCTAGGAGGTGGGTAGGGGGTGGAACCTAGGGACAGTGCTAGGAGGTGGGTAGGGGGTGGAAGCTAGGGACAGTGCTAGGAGGTGGGTAGGGGGTGGAAGCTAGGGACAGTGCTAGGAGGTGGAACCAAGGGATAGTGCTCTAAGGTGGGTAGGGGGTAGAGACAAGGGATAACTTGGAATAAGGGAGTACGTGTACCTATTCTCTCAGGAAAAAAAAGCCCTGCTCATACCTATGAGTACATTTACATTTTATCAACCCTTTTGTTTTACAGCATGCAATTGTGATCCAGTTGGAGCTGTGCGTGATGACTGCGAGCAGATGACAGGTCTTTGCTCGTGTAAGACGGGTATTTCTGGTTTGAAATGCAGCCAGTGCCCAGATGGACGAAAACCTGGCTTGAATGGCTGTGAGCAGGGTAAGCAACCAGATATCTTGGGTGTCTGGCAGAGCAGATGTCATGAAAGTGCTTTCATCTGCCATGCTGGTTATTCAGGTTTGTTGCAAAGCACCAGACATAAAGTTACGCCTACAGTTTATATATATTTTTATATTCAGGTAGTACATTATTTACAAACGAGTCTAGCATGCCCAGCTAAGTTCAGTAGGGTCTGGAAACCAAGGATCATGTGATAACATGGGTAAATTAAAACCAGTTGAATATGCTCACAATTTCCAATAATCTTTACAGGTGATCTTAAAGTAATGGGTGAGGGAGGACAGGGAAGTACAAGTTGAATAAGATGGATATGAATGGCTAACTGTAGTTTTTTTCAGTTGTTATAGGGTGAAATATCAAAACTGAATGTTTTGGGGTTTTTTTAATTATTGTGAACATTCGTTTAACAGGTGCATGCATTGCCCAGCCTGGCATCTTACTGAGTCAAGAAAAAAAATATATTGATGTTCTGGGTCACAATCATGTGCCCAGGTGGAGCTACGCTTGCAAAGCTTGTTCATAGATTTTCTATAGGTTGATGGCATAATCAATAATGATTTACCTTCTACGGCGGCTACAGCAGAATGAAAACAGATTTGAGCAGGCAGAAAAACACAACAAAATGAAATCTGACAGTGTTTTACAATTACTCAGACTGTGTAGTCAGCTCGGTGTGCAGCCTGTCTGTGATAAAATGGTTTCTCTTCTCTCTAGCAAAATGCAGTGTTTGCTTGATGCTTTAACTATCATGCAAGTAATACGAGGTAAAATGAAACACAAGAAAAGGTTTTGTATTATATCTATCTATTTCAAAACCTTGAACCTTTTCTTGTGAGTTACACAATTTCCAAAATGTTTACAAAACTCAGTTTTAGAGAACATTTGTTTAGCTCCTTACATGAAAGGTTAATAATATAACTTAATTACAAAATATTCAGTTTTACTCAAATTAGTTAATTAATACACCTTACAACAAAGATAACTACAGCTAGTATTTTATACGAACTCCATGATTTGTAAGGGCAACAGTAAGTCTTCTAGGCATGGAATGAACAAGTTGGCGACATATTGCAACATCTATCTTTTTCCATTCTTCAAGAACAACCTCTTTTAGAGCCTGGATGCTGGATGGAGAGTGATGCTCAACTTGTCTCTTCAGAATTCCCCATAGGTGTTCGAATGGGTTCAGATCAGGAAACATACTTGACCACTGAATCACTTTCACCCTGTTCTTCAGAAATGCAAGAGTGGCCTTAGATGTGTGTTTTGGATCGTGTTAAAAAAGTGCACAACAACCAAGGGCACAGAGTAGTGGTAGCATCTTCTCTTTCAATATAGAGCAGTACACCTGTGAATTCATGATACCATCAGTGAAAGGTAGCTCCCTGACACCAGGAGCACTCATGCAGCCCCACCACCATGTTTCACTGTAGGCACCATGCATTTTTCTTTGTACTCATCACCTTTGCAATGCCATACAGTGTTGAAGCCATCAGTTCCAAAAACATTTATCTTGGTCTCATCACTCCAGAGTACAGTGTCCCAGTAATCTTCTATTTCAGCATGGTCACTGGCAAAGTTTAGGCAGGCTTTGTTCTGCAGGGGCTTTAAGCGAGGCTTCCTTCGTGGACGACACCCATGCAGGCCATTCCTCTACATTGTGCGCCACATTGTGTCCCAAGAAACAGTCACCCCAGTTTGACTTTCTACTTCTGTAACCAACTGCAGTGAACTTTCATGGTGATTTTCTTCAACCCTTCTCATCAGAAGACGCTCCTGTCGAGGTGTTAACTTCTGTGTATGGCCTAGATGTCTCTGTGAGATGGTTGCAGTTCCATCTTTGTTAATTTTTTGTATCACTTTTGTTACAGTATTCTGACTGATAAGTAAAGCTTTGCTGATTTTCTTGAAGCCTTCACCTTTCTTGTGTAAAGAAATTATTTTCTTTCTCAGGCCTTCTGACATTTCTCTTCCATGTGGTGTCATTGCTGACAGCATAAAATGGGAAGAGATTTTCTTTAAGTAACACCCTTTCATAATTGTCTGCTGGACACCTGTTTAATGAATAATTAGACTCACATGTAGTTGAATTCTTGTTAATTAGGATTTTGTTGTCAATAATTTAGCTTTGCTCCTAAGACTTTCATTGGGGTGTATTCATTTTTGCAACATGGTCTTGAATTAATTTGTTAGGAAAAAGAAATTTTTGTGTGTGCAAATTAACAAATCTTGTTTGCAATCAATGGCCCGCATTTGTGGGAGTATTTTGTAGTATAGTGTCCCATAGAAAATGTTGATTCCGAAGGAAAAGTAAAGGTTTTCCGGCAAATCCATTGGAGTGTAGTCATTCATGCTGAGCTGTATATATACACACACATATGTAAGGTACTTATATAGCACTGACAATTTAAGAATTTAAGCAGTTCTTTACATATATATTGTACATTCACATCAGTCCTCAAGGAGCTTAGTCTAAGGTGCCTAAGTCACAGTCATACATACACATACTAGGGTCAGTTAGCCTACCAGCATGTCATTGGAGTGTGGGAGGAAACCAGAGTACCTGGAGGAAACCCATGCAGGCATATGGAGAACATTGTTCTTGGAACAACGGTTTAATGGACAGTAAGTGAAGGAAAATCTACATCTGGGAAGCAGAAAATACCAAAAAGGTGATAGGGGTTCCAGCATTCCCCTAATTAACTTGGAAAAAAAACTGTTTGCTCCTGTCTGTGTTGCTTTTGGAGAGTTTCCTTCACTTACTCTATGGGGAAAAAAGTTGACCATGGGACAGTGAGAAATGGTAAGGGTAAAGCTCTCTAATGGAGCCCTGGGCAGCAGAAAAATTTGACAGGGATTCTAATACTTCCCCACTGTATCCAACACTTGTGGTTATAGACTATAAAGGATGTGCATATGTTAGTAAATTATCTATAAATTCTTTACATACACCATGGTATCCTACAACATGCACAAATAAGGGGCAGACTTAAAGTTTTTTGTACTCCCAGGTAATTCATTTTCTTTGTCAGTTCATTGGTGGACATAGTCTTCTATGGCTGGGTATAGTTGCTACCCTTAGATAGTGCTGTGCCTTCTGTTTTGCCTTGTGTCCAGTCTCCTAGAAGCAGTAGCTGTACAAATCCATAAAAGTCTGACTGTGTTACCCAGCAAATGCTTGGAGAAATGGGGGCTGCCAATGATACCTTGTTTTTAAAGGTGAAGGCCGAGGACAGTCAGCCTAATCAAGCTCCGTCAATGAATTATTGCCCCAGAAATATAATATACATATCGGGTACCCCTATAGAAGCTAGAATCATGCTTGTTCCTTGTGAGTTGCTTGGAAAGTAATGAAGGAAAGATAAGAATAACTGCCCGTGAGCATGCACCTTCAAAAACATGTCACCAATGGCAGCTCTATTTCTGTTGTTGTCAAAGGTCTTTTTTTAAAGTAAAATTATAGGTTTAAGCATCCCTGCTTTTTTGCTTTGTGTCAGTGAGGTTTGCAATTGCATGAAAAGATATGGAGACTTGTTTTTACTCATATATGTGTTTAATATGAACCCATGCTTTACCCATGCAGAGCTAAGTAACAGGTTTACTTTAATGCCCAAATGAATGAAGCAGAAACACCCTTGGTGGTGCTCCTACCTAGAAGAAGCAGTAAGGTTTGGCCTAGAAATTCAGAACTGAACATATCCGTAATGGAACTCCCACCAGGGTGCCTTCTACTGTCTGTGAGGTCATACAACAGCCCTGTTCTTGTCTTATTTTGCTGAAAGTTAATGTGTACTGTGACAAGAGTCTAAGGGCTAGTGAAAGGGCTTCAAAATTAGAAGAAAATCAAATGCAGAAAAATGGTTTGTAAACATGACCAGTGACCAGTTTGAGATCTTTATGGTATGTGGTTAAGATGTCTTCACATTCACTTTAATGGAGAAGTAAAAAAAAAGCAGAGCTGTGGTGAAAAAAAGCAACAACAAACAAACAATTAACAAAAAAAATAAAACAAATAAAAAAAAGGATACACTACTCCACAAAATGAAAATCCTAATTTAATCAGTTCCGCGCCGCCCTATAGCAGAAATACTGCTACAGGGCGGCACGGCTGCGCCAAATCACGTGTATAGATATGTCATTTTGCAGTTCCAGGTAGGGGGCATGCACCTCCTACCCACGCCGCCATTCTCTCCCCTGTCAGCTCCTGCACACTGGTTTGTATGGCTCTGCTCAGCAGAGCCATACACAGCCCCCATTGTGAAACAAAACACAGCACACCGTTAACCCTTTGATCACCTCAGATGTTAACCCCTTCATGCCCATTGCCATTAGTGCAGTGTCCGTGATTTTTATTAGCACTGATCACTGTATTGATGTCACAATGACACCAAGTCAATTCCCCCCCAGTGTCAGAATGCCCCCGCAGTCCTGCTGAGTCACTGATTGCCACCATTACTAGTAAAAAAAATATATTTTTTTTTAAATCCAGTATATATACCTCCATTTGTAGACTATAACTTTAACATAAATAAATTAATTTACACATTGGGATGATTTTTTTTAGCGAAGACATGTAGCAGAATATATTTTTGCCAAAATGTATGATGAAATTTGATTTTTTTAATTTTTTTACTAGACATGTTTAATAGTAAAAAGTCAAAAATATTGTTTATTTTTCTTAAAATTGTCGGTCTTTTTTTTATTTTTTGCGCAAAAAAATAAAAAATGCACAGAGGATCAAATACCACCAAAAGAAATCTCTATTTGTGGGGGAAAAAAAGGACGTAAATTTCATTTGGGTGCAGCGTTGCATGACCACGCAATTGTCAGTTAAAGTAACGCAGCGCCGTATCGCAAAAAATGGCCTGGTCAGGAAGGGGGGTAAATCCTCTGGAGGGCAAGTGGTTAAACACTACATTGTATATGTATCAAAAATTATTCACAAATTGATGTTAAAGGCAAATCATGAATACCATAATATCCATGATATTGGAGCCCTAAAAAGGATAGTGTGGTTATTGAAACTTTTTCTATAATTAGGGACTTCATCCTGATATGTTAAATGTGGAGCAGGAAAATATTCTCGCTGTTATTAGAAATCTCCAAATTGGCCGATTGAGTCTTCAATAACTTTAAAGTGTATCTAAATGCATTTTTTGTTTTAGTTTTGAATAGAGTGGAGAAGGATTAGAAAGTGTCAGATTTTTATTGCTCTCTTTGCCCCCTGTTAAGGAGATTTATCACCTCTATTTGTTCTATTTACCAATATCGTCAAAAATGAAAATAAAAGAAAATCCCATATTTTGTCCCAAATGGGGACACTAGATGTGGTGATCCTGGTGACACCCCGGGATTTCCTCACTTTGAAGGGACTTCCTTCCATGTCCTGTTTTGACTATGGGACAGTAAGTGATGGGAAATCTCCCCTATGGGACACAGATGGCAAAAATAATGACAGGGGTTTAAACCTTCCTTTGCTCGATCCAAAATGGAAAAAAAAAAAATATTGCCTCTAGTTCTACTTTAATAAATACATTTATACATATGAAAGCTCATCCCTTTGACCTGCAGATGAATGAAACAGCTTGGTTACACATGTAACTGTTACTTTGTATCACTTCATCTTTTGCCTAAACAGTGTTTATAAACACTGTGCATAATGGTCCATGTTTGTTTTTAAAAGCAGCAGCTATTACAGCCATTGTATTTACACAGCAATTCCTGGATGTCATTTTGACAGTTGGGAATTGCCAGAAAGTGTGAGAGGGCAGCGAAGGGACAAAAGGACTTTGTGTACTATTATATGCCTTGTGTATTTCCATAACATTTTTTGGGGCATGTGTAGTATGTCCAGTGTTAATATAAATGCTCTGTATACTGCTCTGCTGTATATCAACCTTACTTTTTAAGGTCCTACTGTTGTTTTCTTTGGTCCTGTATATCATTTTGATAGCATTACATATATTTTAAACTAACGTTTGTCATTAGGTTTGTGTATCAGCATTGTAAATTGTTTGTCACTAATTATTTGTTTTGATGGCTTTGTGCATCTGACTTCCAGATCCATCAGCTCCGAAATCCTGTAATGATATCCAGTGCCAGTTTGGTGCAACTTGTGTGGTGGTCGGAGGCATTGCCCATTGTGAGTGCCCATCACCTCTGTGTGCAGAATCTAACCTTACCAAGGTAAGGGTCACATTTTGCCAGGATCCAATGTAGTGTCAAATCACGATAATTAATGTTGGGGTCATTTAATACATAACTTTCAGGTGCATAATTCTAATAAATTAATTAGACATCTGTTTTCATCATCTATGTCAGCAGGGGTGGACAGGTTAACTTAGAATTTCAGTCTAATTGCATAGCCAGTAGACACATTTAAAGTAAAGTTTTCTTGCAAAAATATGGGGTTTGCCATTGCTGACTTACTTCTGCTGGCTGCTATGCTGATCCACTGGCTCCTGTACCTTTAGAATTTCTGACTTTGAACATACTGTATATACACAAATCACAATCTTTCCGTGCAAATAGGTAAATAACTTCAAAATTGGGGGTAATCTAATTCTGTAATTCTGAAAATCCTGCAGCATCTCTGTATGACATTCTAGAAACAGAAGACTATGTGTTCCTAGGAACACACAGGGCAAACCTGACACAGTATCCATCACACAGCAGGCACCATCTGACCTTCATCCATGCTAGAGTCACATACAGATCACCTCCATTTTAGACAGACATTTTCACAATTTGTCAAATCCAAATCTCTGTGAATCCCCAGAGAAAAGTAAATCTTTCACCCTTGAAAGTGCAAATATCATAAACCTTTTCTACAAACCTTCCCCAAACACTCAAATCCTACCCCACATTCCCAATATATCAAAAATTGTCCCCAATACAAAATCCAAAATTGTCCACACTATCCAATCTTCCAGCTGTGATAAATATCCGATTTGTCACTCCAATCCAAGATACCTCAAAAAAATAAACTAAATATAGTGCATTATCTTTCAAAATATAATAATATGTGATATCATGCAAAAGCACTAGTGATATAAAACATAATATAAGCAATATTATAAAATCAACACGTGAAGTTAAAATCCACACAATTCCACTAGTGATATTGTGAAATAATCACTCCAATAAGTGATATACAACAAATCCAAAGTATGTAGCCAGTGAAAAAGTGTACAAGACCAAATAAGTGCCACCACTCTGCGTTAGGATAACATGCTATTACCCTCTTTCAGCTTGCACAGGCGTTTCACAAATCCCCATATGCCAGATGGCTTTCCTCTTATGGGAGTATGCAGTGGGATCCCCGTTCCTCACAGGGCAGAGAAGAGAAAACTCAGTGGAGTAGATATATGAAAATCACACATTTATTATCCGCTTACATTTATGTAAAAAACCGTCCATCCTATGCTGAAACCACATCCAAGATGGCTGCGCTGCTCCTTCCGGTTTTGCGTCTGACGTCACAACCCTGACGCGTTTCGTCACTTCCGACTTTTTCTCAAGGGATCTTGAGATCCCAGATCTGGACATACTGTAAATTCAATTTAAACAATATTTCCTTTGCTGATCCTTGTACCTTGCATAATTTCTTCTTAAATTCCCAGAAGAACATGTTTACAGTATTACAGTGCAGGATAATTTTATTTGTATCCGTGCATACTGAAATTATTCTTTCTTCTTAGTTCATATATGAAAATCAAGGGCAAAGAACATGTGAGTGCTTTTGTGTCCATACCATATACATTTAATTATTTCCATCTAAATAAGCAATAAAGTCAATTTTAAACAAGCTCTGGCTAACCTATGTAGCTGTAGCCACTATGAAGAAATTTGTTTTCAAATTTCACAACTGAGGTATTAAACTCCCAGATCCTTTCCCTTACTTTCTGTGGCAGCAGGAACTTGGTATCTTGCCAGCCTTTTAATACAAACACAGAAACCTGACACCTCCCGTGTTCTTTAAAAATGATTTGATTTACGGTACTTTCAGCCAGAGAAGTCAGTGGGGGCTTGTTGTTAAGATTTTTCACTGCTTGTCAAGAATATGTAAATACTTAGCCTACCCACTGGTTCAGTTCAGGGGTATATCAGCTAATCAAGCAGTGCCCCAACAAGTATATGTTATTGGGACTATAAAGTGGAAGCCAGGGGTGGACTGACCATTTGGAAACTCGGGCACTGCCCGAGGGCCCGCGGTCAGTAGGGGTCCCCATGAGATGCCCCTGGTATCTTTTTCATAGGCTTTTTTGAGTTTGGGCAAGGACACAGGGGCCCCATGATCCCCTATTGCCCGGGGGCCCCATGAGTTGTCAGTCCGCCCCTGGTGGTAGCATCAGTTGCAGCACTGAAAACAGTCACCTCAATAATATATAACAGCACTAACATCTTTCTAATTTTAGTGGCTGCACTGGATTATTGGCGATCTATAAATACCTATGATGTGAACAAAATGTCTTTGAGAAAAAGCTACACTTTAAAGGAAACCTGTATAGAGAAATATGGGGGCTTTCCTTTCTAACCTTTCATTCTGAAAACACAAATTTCTTGGCTGTCATGCTGATCTAGATGTTTTTAGGTATTGCTCAGTCACTAGCTCCGGATAAATATGCAGGTTAGGAGTCCTGACTTCACTCTGACTTTTCTGATCTGTGTGCTAGTTCTAGGTTGGCATCTTAGTAACAGATAGGTAGCTAGTATTTCTGGAAGAATTAGCAATTTCCTAATTTCTCTCAATACTGGTATTCTTAAATTGATCTCTTTTCCTTGCAGTTAACATTGCTTTTGGCTATCTGGGTGTTGAAAGATTCTCTGTCAAAGATACCAAAGCCAAAACCCAATACACTCAGCTCAAAAAAGAAAGTGTAGAATTACAGCCACCAATCAATTCAAACCTTTGAAGTCAAAAGCAGAGAGAGATTGAGAGAGAAGCAGCTGCACAGCACAGTGTTCAGGAAATTAAACACTACTGTTCTCTGGTTGACCCTGTTTGATGGTCTGTGAGACCCTGTTAGATGATCTGTGAAAATACAGATGTAGTGGGGTACATTGATATCAGAAAAAAAAGTTTTGGCCTTTGACAAACTTTAAAGACCATACTGTGACAACAGATGAAAGCAATCAGTGAGCCACCAATGCTTTCCAACACAGTAGGGGTGCTAAAATCAGATTATTCAGTTTTAGAGTGATGAGGGGTTAGCATCCCTGTCTGGTTCCTATTGCTGTCTGTATCCCCGGGGAAGAGATTCACCCTCTTTATTTGTCATAGAGACCATCAGGGAAAGATAGGGCACCTTCCTTCCTTGTCCCGATGAGAATTGTCTAAGACTGTTTTCGCACACTTGAGAAATTTTCTCTCACTTCCTATTAGCCCTATTCTATAGAAAATGGTTGTCTTTGGTTATATATAAAGTGTATGTAATTCCTGACAATGAATTCCTCTTGTTTGCTTCTTTTTGGTATGCTAAATATACCATAGAAAGTATTTGTTGTATCTGTTTTAAAAGGTGCAAAAAAATTGTCAGAAGTTTTGCTAACCTGATAACTTCATGTGCTCTCTGCCTGTGCACAAGGAGGGGACTGTAGAGATGAGGAGGGGAGGGCGAGGAGGAGAGAGGTCTGTGTTCTTTGTGATCATAAAGTAGGCATGGCTGACAACATGTGCTTTGGAATTCAGAGCCTAAAATACCCTGTGTTGTCATGTCAAAGATAAAGGTAGGGATGCACTATCCTAATCCTGGCACTTCAGCTGTTATTTCTCTGTAGTTGCAGCAAGTTCATAGGGATAACACACGGGGGAATGTGCATGTATTCTAGAGATGTTTTTTTTTTTTTTTTTTGCCTTCACATACACTTTAAATCCCTCTGACGTATTCTTTATGCCCTGACTGACTTAAAGCAGTAAGATCTTTACTCTCTTTCTTTTAGGTCTGTGGCTCTGATGGAGTGACCTACGGAGACTGGTGTCAGCTGAAAACCATTGCTTGCAGGCAGGGTCGTACCATCACTGTGAAGCACACTGGGCCCTGTCAAGGTACTTTAAACTGAATTCAAGAAAGTCTTCCCACTGCAACTCAGATTAATGTTATATGGCTAAAGCTTTCATTTCTATTTTAACTTTCAAAACTTTCTCTAAGACAGAGTTATTGAAATGCAGTTTGCTCTCTTCAGACTCGTGGCTGTGTTCTTACTGACAAGCCTGTTGTGCCTAGTAAGCGTAGGTTGGAATATAACTTGACATCCATTCACTTTGTACTCAGCTAAGAGAATAGTCTACACAATCTACAGAGGAGGTGAAAAAAAATCAAACTATAGTTTTAGGAGCAACTTCCACTTGGGTATTAAAATTCACCGAATACTGCATTTATGAATTAAAGGATAAGTTCACCTTTTGGACATAATCAAGGCAGATTTTTGTATGTGTATTTATTTTTGTCCAAAGGAGCCTGTAAAGCATTGCACCAGAGATGCCATGCAGGTCTCCTGCAGACCTGTCAGATTATCTGCTTGCCATACGGGATGTACGGCTAAGCAGATATACTGACAGGTAACTTCAATGGACTACCACGGTGCTCCACAGTTCTGTGGTAGTTAATTGAAAACTACAAACTGAAAGCTGCTAAGGCTGCTGGGACTTGTAGGCACTCATTCACAGAACACTGGTGGATCCCCGCACGGCTGCGCTGTTTTCAAATCTGACAGCATGGGTAGAAGTCTCCCCATACTATCTGGCAAGGGGGGCGGCGGGGGCGGCTGCAGCTATGGGAACACCCTAAAAACGAGTGGAACATGCAGCATGCTCCAAAGGTGAACTTATCCTTTAAGCAACAGGCATGTAATTGTAAAACCTTTTAAGGGATGAATTGTATTATAAAATAGTTTGTTCCCTAGTAAAATACCTGAAGTTTCATTTGTGCCCAATGGGATATGTTCCAACTTTCCATTACAGCTGTGAATACAGAAATGTACATGTTTTTGATTTTTATGTTTTAAGCAGTCCATTTCATACGTGTTGCTTCATGTTTTACAGTCAGTTTACTTATGGCAACAATAAAAAAAATATGAACACATTAGTTTGAACACAATAGGTTTTCCAAAAGCATTGCACTTATGTTAAAAGTTTTGATGTTGTTACCCTTCACATTTGACTGATGTTTTATTGATGTGTCTGTCTCTGTATATTAGAACCAGTACCATAAATCTCAAAGAAAAGTAAAGAAACTGTAATTCTAAAAGTCTGCTCTAAGATACTGTATGACATATTCAGTGGTCATGTCCTTCTTAAAAGCATCTACATAAGATTTTATCTGCTTGTCAATTCCAGTGTTCATTTTAAGATTCAGATATCACCACCTTCAGATATATCTAAATTCTCCCAGTCTGAGTTCTACTGTACAAGGGATTACAAGGGCCTGATGCTGAACCAAATTCAGACATTTAAATCGGTTGCATTTAAAAATACAGTTGATTATTTGTGCAGTGAATATATAATTTCATTAGGAGTTCTATCACCGCAGTATGCACTTTCATTCTATAACATCATCATTGTAGTAACAATAGTTTTTTTGACAATCCAATAAAAGATTACTTGAAAAATCTATTTCATGTTGGGAGTTCTGCCTGTCTGCTAGCCATCTCTTTCCACAAATTCCTGGATTCCGTGCATGCTTTGCAGCTTCTCTTCTGCTTATTCTTTTGGTTTACTTCCAATTTCTATTGACTACATATCCCATGGTACCTTGCTGTCTGCAAGCCGTGATTCCTGTACTGACCCACCACTTTAAACTCCTCTTCTCACCACCTCTGCAGTTCTGAAGGCAGGATCTGTGAAATGTGTGACACAGACAGTGCCTGCTCACAGGGCATAGTGACTACATTATGTCACAGAATTTAGGGAAGTAAATGTGTGGGGATCTTCAGTTTATGAACTTCATGATAATTCAGATTAATAGGAGTAGGCTAGAAATATTTGAAATACATGCAGAAATTAATGTTATTTTACATTTTGACCATTGATATTCTTTAACTGTTGTTATTTTATACAGAATTTTAGATTTCAGATTTTACATGTGAATATATTAAATCTTCAGTTACATAGATAATGATTATTAATCAAATACAACGTAATAAACATCCTCATAGTCAAAAATGTATAATTAAATTAAATTTCTTTGTTTTGATTATATCCAGAGTTCCAGGCTATTTAAACAGTATAAGGGTCAGTTCACACTATAGAAACACAGTCCAGATGCATTCTGTATGCATTTTTGACACATTACGGTGCTTTTTTGACACGTTCCAGTCCATTTCTGATACATTCAAGTTCACTTTTCCCCTCTTTTTCTTCAGTTTAAATAGGGACATGTGCGTTCCAGTGCGTTTTTGATGCGTTTTACCGTGTTCCAGTACAGTTCTGTGCAGAAAAAATGCAGCCTGTTCTACTTTTTTCCTGCAACTGGAATGCACTGGAACTCCAACACTGATGTGAACTATGACATTGACAATCATATAACCTACTGTTTCGTTTTGGATGCAGAAAAAAAGCAACTGAAACGCATGTAGTGTGAACTGGCCCTAAGTCATGTGGATAAGTCTTTCTTTCTTTCTTGAAATCAGTAGAAACGCATGTCAACATACATTGTGCGTCTTGATGCACGTTGACATGCATTTTAATGTATTTCCATTCAGTACGATTATTTCCAGCCTCCCAAAATTCCAAGAAGTTTTAGAGTTCCTTCAACAAAGCTTTTGCAGCTTCCATATGATTTGACCCATTGCTAGTTTTAAGGGCACTAATTTATTGAGGCAGATAATTTGTCAATATATTTTATTGTCGTTGCTGTCAGAATATTTTGTCACCTTTCTTAAAGTTAACATAAACAAAACTTTAAACACTTTCCCGTCACCCTATAGCAGAAATACTGCTACAGGGCGGCAGTCCTGTGCAAAATCACATATATATATATACACGTGATTTTGCAATTCCGGGTGGGGACCACCATTGGCGGCCTCAGCTGTCGGTCACCGGGTCCTGGACGGTGATTCTCCGCTGGTTATTGCCAGGTATCACTGACTGGGGGAGAGACCTGTATGTAAACAATACAGATCTCTCCTCTCTCAGCTCCTGCACATTGCTTTGTATTGCTCTGCATAGCAGGGCAATACAAAGCAATGTGCTGACACAGTAAAGCATACACACAGCACACTGTAAAACAGCACAGTTAACTCTTTGATCGCCCCAGATGTTAACTCCTTCCTGTCCAGTGTCATCCATTTAACCAATTAATTTACATGTATTGGGTTTTTTTCTTTATCAAAGACATATAGCAGAATACATTTTGGCCCAAATTTGATAAAATTTTATTTTTTTTAAGTTTTTTACTGGACATGTTTAATAGCAAAAAAGTCAAAAATATAGGTTTTTTTTTCTCAAAATTGTCATTCTTTTTTTGTTTATAGCGCAAAAAATACAAAACACCCAGGCGATCAAATACCACCAAAAGAAAGCTCAATTTGTGGGGGGGGGGAAAGGATATAAATTTTATTTAGGTGCAGTGTTGCATGACCGTGCAATTGTCAGAGTAGCTGGTGGCCTGGTCAGGAAAGGGGGGTAAATCCTCTGGAGGGCAAGTGGTTAATAAAAAAAATGAAATACTAAAGGCTGTCCATGCTGATAAAAATGTATTGCGGCATCAACACTGTACCACTAGACATAGGAAAGTGCACCAGAAGGCAGGTTTTTCCAGCCCCAAGCAGAAAACACTTTAGCTTGTAGGTACATAATGTTGATCTTTTGCAATTTTACATTATTATAAATTGTTGGACAATAGTAAACATTATCTGTAAATACAAACTTTTCAAACTGTCATTAAAAACAAGTCTGCGGCAAGATTAACAGGTGTTTGAAGACATTAACTGTTTTTTTTTTCCTTTTTAGAAACCATCACTATAGCTAATCTGCAGACAATGGCTCCAACTGGAACCCCTGGCCCACCAATTGGACGGTCACTTCCTACACCAGAATCCCCGAAGGCTCGAAAAAAACCTGATTCTTACCCATTAGTTATGGAGACTGAAAGCCCCCGCCAGCGTTATACAAGCACTGCCAGGCCAACTACTCAGACATATGCAGTGCGCACATCAACAGCAAGGCATGGTGTCACTGTGCCTACAACACGAATATATGATGAATCGGGAAGCGGCAGTGGTGACGAGGATCTAGAAGCAAGTGGAGATCAGGAATTAAGTGGAACTGAACCAGGAAGTACGTCTTATGTTCCCTGAAATTGGTGGCAGTGTATAGAACAGTTTATGCTATTTTATACCAATTAATCCATTTGCTTTGTAAGCCATAGAAATTTTATCTAGAACAATACTAGTAAAAAATTATATGATTCATAATAATCATCTGAATGACTTGGCTGATGGTAGGGTATTACCTAGATCCTAAATTCATCAACTCTTCTGCCTATGTCATATTGTCAAGCCAAGGCCAGTTATCTGAAATGTCTGTTATATCCCAGAATGGTTCATTGATCTGAGAATGCTAATGGAACAATCTAATTGCAATAACCTCTGAAGTTCAATGAGGGATTATGAGCTTTAGCTTGCATCGCAGCCTTGGGTTTGATAAAATTGTTTTCAGTATATGTGTTATTTATTCAACACTTGGTTTTGCACTGGTCCTGTTAATGAGGGCTGTTTTATAAGGTGCCCATAAAATAGGGCTAATACAACCTCCTGTTAGGGGGGATGTATCTAGCTTATTTGGCCATGCCTCAGATTCTGGATGTTCTACAGTCACGTAGAATAATCTATTAGGCTAGGTTCACACTAGTGCCGGTGTGATTTTTAGTGCAATTATGCTGTGCAACTTGTTTGCATTTTGATGTATTGTTTTATACTAGTGTGTTTTTTTGTTTTTTGTTTTTTTATAGGGGAAGGAGACTGGATGCTGGTTAAGGAACTGGCATCCAATGGCATTTCAGCAAACAGTGACTCATCCCTGCTGTCAGCCGGGGATTCCCAGCTCACAGCAGGGATGAGTGATGGGTTGTTAAGGAGCTGGCAGTTGCCGGGTCCTAACAGCCAACACAAAATGCAGGCGTGTGTTTCCATTGAAGTCTGTGGGGCACAAAATCACACTGCACCGCATTAGCGTAGCACCTGCATTTTGCCCAAAGTCTCATTGCAGTTGCATTGCATTGATATAAGCAGGCACCATTGAAATCAATGTGATTTCCATTATCATGCGATTCTGTGCGACCAAAGTCACATATGAAATCACACTAGTGTGAACCAGGCCTTATTCTCAGTATGTTCATAATCAATCCAAAAATGTATTCTAGTTTTGGATAGGGAAGGGAGCGCCAGATTTCTTTTGTTGCCTGTTGCCTTTTTGTGACATTTTCTCCTATTTAGGCTAAAGCCTCCATAAGCTTTTTAATTGCTGCCTGTGACTTCAGTGGAGATTTCTCTTCACTTCCTGCTGCAATGGCAACATTGTTTCTAGGAAAGGAAGTAAAGAGTAATCTCTCCTATGGGGCACAGGCAGTGCAAAACGTCAATTGGAGATTCAACTTTTCCCTACTCGGTCCAAAGCTAAACATAAAACAATTGTGGTGGTAGATGAACATTGTTGGTAGTAAGCGAGGCTTACAGCGGAAGTTTTGTAGAATGGGTGATTTCTCCTTGTTCAAACATTTTATTGGGTTTTAAAGATGTAAGGCATACAACGATATGCAAAATACGTTTACAGCAAAGATAAAGGATGGATGCATGAGGCCTAATGGCCAACAGTAAAGGTCCGACTATTGTAAACATAGGAGAAACCACAATGAGTAGGAGAGAAAAATACCAAATCGAAGGAGCAAGGTATTGCTTGATGGATACAAATGGGTGGTACTCCTAGAGCATATGAATGAGTTCTTTGGAAGGTGAAGATAAAACAATTGAGATAATGTGAACAGTCAGAGAGAGAGAAAGAAAGAAAAAAGGGGGGGGGGGAGGGAGAGGGGAACGGACAAAGTGTGTGACTTCCAGGACAGACAGAGGGACTTGGGACCGGACCAAGGCTCCGGACTACCATCTAATGGAGGTTATTAAGGAAGGAGCAACGATTCGTCAAAGCTCTGACGGAGGAAGTGATCTACTCAGGGGGACCAAACTGACAAAAATTTAGGGACAGTGTCTGTGATGGCAGCTTCCACTTTAGCATGTATCATAGCCTGTGTCACCTTATTCCGAACCGCCAGTATGCACAGAGATGAGGTTTTCCAAGATTTAGCTATAATTTGTTTGGCAGCTGTTGTGATCTGCAAGAAAAGCTTGAATTGGAGCTTGGATATCGAGGGAGGTCGCAAAGTAGGGCGATGTCCGGAGTTGGCGACAATGGTTGTTGAAAAAGAGTAGACAGCATGTGGAAGATGCCAACCCAGAAGGTATGAACTACTGGGCAGAGCCACCAAGTGTGGAGATACGTTCCCACCATCTGTGCGCCCCAAAAACAGTCTGGAGAGTAACCTGGAGTATATTTAGCAATCCTTGCTGGGACTAAGTACCATCGAGACAGGACCTTGTAATTAGTCTCAACCGCTACCATGTTCTGTGAAGAGGATTTAGTTGCCAGCCAAATGCGGTCCCATTCGTCTGGGTTCAGCTTGGAGCCTAGGTCCCTCTCCCACTTAGCGACATATGAGAGGCCGAGGGAAGGCTCTGGAGTCGATAATAGGGTATAAAGAGCAGTGATGAGGCCCCGCCGGTGTGGGTCTTTCTTGCACACGCTTTCGAAGAAGGTCACGGAGCGAGCGGAGCATGAGGTGGAGGATAGGGGGGTGTAGAAGTGCTTCAGTTGAAGGTAACGAAAGATTTCCGAACGCTGGTAGGAAATTAGATATCCCCGAAGGGTGGGGAAGGATTAGAATATGTGATTTCTCATTGGGTTTGTTAATTTTTTTGACGATTACAAGGGACTGGAAGTGTAAAATAATTGCTACATTGTGAGATTTTATGTCACAGCAGATAAGTTTGATGGAGGAGATGAACAGCAGAAAGAATATGAGGAGGCACTTGATTTTGAAGCCACACCTGTCATGGAAAGAGCCAGCTGCTACAACACACCTCTGGGTTGTTGCTCAGATGGAAAGACTCCAGCCATCGATACTGAAGGCACTAACTGCCCAAGTAAGTAGTTTACCTCTCCTTCAAATAACAAACTTTACCCTTGTGTCATTTAATATTCTGTAGCAGAACATCCTGCTGAAGATCCCTGAACTGCACATTTGGAAGGAAAAATCAGTTCAAAAAGTATTTTTGTTGTAACACAATGTGATGAATGTCACAAAAGTATATTTTAGTAGCAAATAGATTTAATCAACAATATATAATGTATATGTTTTCCTCTATGAGCGCACATTAGGAAGAATACACAGAGCCTTGTCTCCTTAATGAAAGTTGGCAGTTTATCTTTTTGGCAACATCACTCTAAAGCCTCATACACACAATGAGAATATCAGACAAATGATCATCCATCTTTTTATCGAAAATTCATATAAAAAATGAAGAGGTTACTAGAGTTTCAAAAATTCTCGTAAGACAGAATACAACTTTGGAAGTGATGCAATGTATTGTAATGTACTCATTTTTGAGTATGCGTGGTCTTGGCTTCTCGATTTTTTATATACTGTACTGATTAAACTAACATTTTTTGGTCTGTTCGTATAAGAAATATTTTTGTGCTTCTCCCTTCGGATAATTTTGCGTGAACTGTCATCATCGGCTCTCGAAAGCTGTGTACCAACGATTAGATTATGGGACGATCACTTCAAAAGCGGTATTTATCCTCCGATTTTCTCATTGTGTGTACCAGGCATTAGTAGGCTTTTATTTTCAGAACAATCTATTCAAAAATCCAACTGCTAATCCAGATTTAATGATTAACAGTTAGGGAGACATTTTGTGGTACCCTTGGCAAGTAATCATGTGCTTTGTTTAGATTTTTGGCCTTGATTAGAATATGTCATGTAAAACCTGATTACTGCCATGGGATGCCATGGGACTCGATTGTCCGTGTCTATTTTTGCATGAGAGAGGTAGTTGATGTACAGAGCATGCCACATTGAAGGGCTTAGTCCACACAAAACTAATTTTTAAGTGGTTGGAATCAGTCAGTGGATTTTTACATTTGTCAGAGACTCCACCAGTGAGATCCCCCTAACAGTGTCCCCAGCTCAGCCATCTTCATGTCATGAAGGCTCATGTTTTTTTCAGCTGAACAGTCTACAATTAGCAGTAAATATAAAATCTGATCAGAAGATTGAAATTTCCCTGGGAACAAGTGTGAAGAATTATCATCATGTTTTTAGTACAGACGCATCAGTCTGATGGGTGACCCCATATGATCAGCCTATACCCAAAATAGAAATACCAATGTATGTCATTCTGACCCTATTGGTGTGTCACATGGCATAGGAGGGATAACCACGAAAAGGAATGGGATTTAGATTAGCACTATACTCTTCCCAGGTAGCTTTGCATTAATATGTTTTCACTTGTAACTGTCTTCCTTTTCTTCTCTTCCTATAACTGCCTACTTTGTCTTTCTTTGTGCCCAGCAAATAAAGGTTTCGTATTAAGCCGTGTCCTATGGAAAATTGCTCTGTCTGGTAAAGTGCCAAGCTACTTGCCCTCTTCAGCCACTGGATGAAGCAGCATACACTCAGTTACTAACCCTTCATAGTTCAGCCCTGTGCCATGCTACTAACCCCCACACCTGGCACTGCCCATAATGCCACTCACCTGATAGGAGGGAGCAGGGAGGAGAATTAGGAAGGAATTCTTTATTGTATAGACACTGTATTGCCAGACAAATCAAATGCTTATCTCTTTTCTTTCTGCAGAAACAAAAACATTTGAAGGTGTCCTGATCATAGAGGAGCTGGAGGGTCAGGAGGTGTTTTATACCCCAGAGATGTCAGATTACAAGTCAGAGCTGTTTGGTGAGACAGCAAGAAGCATTGAGAATGCGGTGAGTGATCACTGTACTAGACACAGAGTACAGCACAGATCAATCAGCTGACCTCCTGCTAAACACAGACAAAAAAAAAAAAAAAGAAGAGAAAAGGACACAACAAGGGTTTCTCAGACCCTTTAAAGTAGTAATGCATTTCCTTTATACATCCAGTACAATATAAAAATACATAGAACAATGCCAAGCCAATGTTACAAAATAACATTGGCTTGGCATATATAGTGCAGTATGAAGTATGAATGCAGTTCAACAGTGTGAACCCAGAATTTTCACACCTATGCGGCATAGTGTGTACATTTAGAAACATAGAAAAGTGACGGCAGAAAAAGACCCAGTGGTCCATTGAGTCTGCCTGTTTTTGTTTGTTTTTTTTTGTGTTTTTCTTTTTTATTTGTTGTTATTTTGTTTTTTAGGGGAGGTTTGGGTTATTTTTGTTTTCTTTTTTTGTCTGAGTATAGATCTATGCTTGTCCCAAGCATGTGTGAAGCTATTTACTGTTGACTGGCTCCCTACCTCTGCTGGACGTTTATTCCAATCAACTACTGCCCTCCTGAACCTTATTCGCCCCCTTGATGTATTTAAAGGTTTCAATTATGTCTCCACTTTCCCTTCTTTCCTCCAGACTATACATATTAAGTTCCTGAAGTCACTCTTGATATGTTTTATCCCCCAGACCTGTCACCATTTTTATTACCGTCTCTGGACTAGTTCTATCATATCAATATCTTTTTTGTCAATGAGGTCTCCAGAACTGGACACAGTATTCTAAATGAGGTCTGACTAAAGATCTATATAGGGGAATCAGGACCTCCTTCATCCTGCTGATGACCCCTCTAGCGATGCATCCTAGAATTCTATTCGCTTTCCCCACTGCCTGGCCACACTGTTTGCTCATTTTGTAATCATCTGAAATATGTACCCGCAAGTCATTTTCCTCTGAAGTGCTGGCCAACACTGTACCCCCAATGTTGTACTCTCAATTGATTCTTTTTCCCTCGGTGCATTATTTTACATTTAGAAATATTGAACTGCAATTTCCACTTTTTTGATCAATCTTCCAGCAATGCCAGTTCATGTTCCATGTTACAGATACCTCCAGGGATATCAACCCTATTACACACTTTTGTGTCATCAGCAAAAAGACATACCTTACCCAACAAACCTTTAGTTATACCACTTACATATCACTAGACACATCATTACATAACATTGTTTTCCCTGGGTCTGGTTCACTTACACTGTATGCATTGCTTCCTGGAAAATAGTGCAGGTAAATTATTTCATATAAGAAGGTACATTCAGGGGCTCATAGAATTTAATGATGCATGCATTTGCATGTGCTGAAAATGCATGGCTACTGAGACCCTTTGGCAACAGACTATATACTTTTGGCCTTGCTACATTTGGGAAATGGCAGGCGCTTCTCACACCTCCTGAGATTCTGAGCAGATATTTTGAGAACATGCACAATGAAAAACACATGAAAACGGAAGTGCAGTGGTGTGAAGCTAGCCTAAGGGCCTGTTCACACCATGTACTTGCTGTAACACAAGTTATATGCATTGAGGTGATGAGGTGGCATTCATTATAAATGGAACCTCAAAGCACTAGCCTAAGGGCATTGTGAATGGCACCACATCACATCAACACCATTAACATGCGTTGCCACATGCTGCATGGTGTAAGCAGGCCCTTAAGCTTTTTTACTGCTTGTTAAGAATTCTGGGTGCAAGTGCATTTATTTAAACTGAAAGGCTTTTCTGACTTACAATTGCTCTGTTCACTGGACATAATTAGCAGTTTTCTGTTTTTATTTTTTGCCTGGAGTTCTCTTCTGTGGTGTACTCTGCAAGTTTTCTTATCTGCAGTTTTCCCCAGTAAGCAGCATCAACACTATAAAAGAAAGATACATGAAGAGAATATTTTTGTAAGTTGTATCTTAATACAGTATTTGTTTTAAGACGCAAAGAAGTTAAGATTGGTTACATTTCCTTTCATTTAAACCTACACTTTGATGTCCTTATGTAGACACTGAATACATTCTACGGTGACACTGTAGATGCTGTAACACCTTGATTAAAAATCCCTTTTTCTCAGGCCGTGTTTGAGAGGAAAAGGCCAGCAGCTTTGGTTACAGTCTTAACCAAAATAACAGTCGCTCTACGCTCAGCATTGTCAGATTGCAAAGGGCATAATTTAATTAACACCTTGTTAAACTGAAAAGCAGTGGCAGTCGAGAAAAGTGAAAGAATTCTGCTTTTGACATTTCAAACTAAAGGGCATGTATTTTTTTCTTTCTTTTTTCTATATTTCCTTGTTACTTTAATAACGTGTGAATACTTATTGTGCACTTACTTTGAAGTTGTAACTCCAGTTATCCAACCTGAAAACGCTCAAAGAGCTGTATAAAAAGCACCCTTTGCCCACACACGATGCAAAAAAGGTATATAAGTGATGGTAAAACATGATCATGAATAGTCAATTGCTAGTATACATAGTAAAGATGATAGTATCGATGAATTATGAGTTTAGCTTGGTTAGTACAGAACAGGATTGAAGCTGAGGATCACAGTACACTTCCCAATGTGGATTGAAAAAAATGAGTATCATCTACATTGCACTTATACAAACAGTAAAGCTTGGCTGCTGCACAGCAAGCCACTAATGCAGCTCTCAGACATAGCTGAGGTGGTAGGATTGTAAAAGGAGAGGCTAGGTTTGGAAGCACGCACTAAATAGATGAAATATTGGAACCCACTTAAAGCAGAAATAAACACCCTGATTTAACACTTCCCAAATCAGTTGTATTCAAGGCATACCTTTAATTATGACTGTTTCAGTTACTAGTGTGCTTATGTCAGCTCTGAAGAAAACTCTCCAGCCATCAAATGGTTCTTGTCATAGTTGATCATGTGTACAGCACCATAGCAACTGCAGATCAAACAGAGGCTAAGATGGCATCTTCCTTGGTTGTAAAGGATATGAGGGTTTAGTTCCACTTTAAAGTGGTTCTAAAGTCTGAAGGTCTCTTACCTTCATGCATTCTAAGCATGAAGGTAAAAAACCTTCAGCGAGCAGCCCCTCCCCCCCCCCCCCAATACTTACTTGAGCTTGATCTGGATCCAGAGATGTGCTCAAGAGCAGTGCCTCTCCCGGCTCATTGGCTCAGAGACAGCAGCGGGTGCCATTGGCTCCTACTGCTGTCAATCACAGGAAGTGAGGAGGGTGCAGGGGCAGGGCTGAGCCCTGCTCTGTGTGTCCATAGGCACACAGAGAGGGGCTCAGGAGTGAGCAGGCAGATGTTACTATAGCAAGCGGCTTGCTATGGGGCACTCAGCAGTGGGGAGGAGCTAAGAGCGCAGCTGGGAGACCCGAGAAGATGAGTTTTTGGGATGCTCTGTGCAAAACCATTCCGCAGAGCAGGTAAGTGTAACATATTTGTTATGTAAAAAAAAAGTAGCACTTTAAGGACTAGTGAACATGAGGGTCCATCCAGTTTGCTCCCCCCAATTCTATCCCTAGCTTATAGCTCATGTCCAGCTATCCAAAAATGTTGATTGGAAATGTTGTCTTGAAAGTGGAGCTTCACCCAAAAGGGGAAGTTCTTTAAGCCTTTGTCCCCTGCTCCCCATTAAGGATTGGCACCTTTGGGGAATGGGTACCCGAATTTGACTGGTACCCACTCCCACTTCCACTGCAATCGTCAAAGGCAATCGGAAGCAATAGTTGTCCTCCCCCCTCCCTCCCTGTAGTCTTCTGGGACACGGGCAAGGTCCCAGAAGACTACGAGGCCATTCACAAAGCGCAGCGCTTCTCGCGCATGCGCAGTGGGCACCCGTGCCCACACTGAAGATGCCGGTGCAGTGAGAGAAGACGGGTGGTGAAACCAGCAGTGGTGAGGACATCGCAGGATCATGGGACAGGTAAGTGACTGTATTTTAAAAGTCAGCAGCTACAGTTTTTGCAACTGCTGACTTTTATTTTATTTTTTTAAGCTGGAACGCTGCTTTAATGTACACACAGTAAATGAAAGCTGTGCAGAATTGGTTATTGTGCTTTGCACAATATCTAGTATTTTGTGCTTCCTTTGAATCTGGTATATCAAATAATATCAGAAAACTTCAAGTGTGTGCATAAGCAAAACATTTCTATTTGTTTTGTGTAAAGTAGGGAAGGGTTAGACCCCCTGCCAGTCTATTTTTAGTTGTCTGTGAAGCATTGGGTAAATATCTGTTCACTTTCTGTCCCAGAGGTTCAACAGGCAGTCTGAGGCCTGGAACAAGTGTCCCCATTAACAAGGGTCTCCAGCACAAATAGAAAGGTGAATTTCCTAATGGGGGCACAGACAATAATACAAACGTGACAGAGGGTCAGAACTTTCCCTACTCTTTCCAGAACTAATAAAAAATGTGTTAAATTAAAAATGCTATATTTCTGTTTACCTACAGCCAGGGGCGGACTGACAACTCATAGGGCTCCTGGGCAATAGGGGATTATGGGTCCTTGCCCAAAACTCAAAAAAACCTATGAAAAAGGTACCAGGGGCATCTCATGGGGCCCCCTATTGACCCCAGGCCCTCGGGCAGTGCCCGAGTTTCCAAATGGTCAGTCCGCCCCTGCCTAGAGCACTGGCATCTGCTAGTTGCATATTGTCATGCCATCCTATCTGCTGCTGTGATTTCATTCAAGTAGGACATTGTAGTCAAATGTCACCTCCGGATCTGTATATTAAATAAATATTTCTCAGATATGTGATGGAGGTAACTGATTCTTTGGGCTTTATTCAGTACAAACAATGGCAACTGCTGAGAGTACCCTGTGGGCCCCATCACTCAGCATATTTAGGTCATACACTGTGGCATTTGTCTTCTTCTGTAACTGCTCTCTTACAAACCTTTTCACCATTAAACAGGTATTAAATATGGTTGGATTTCACACTCAAATAATTCCAACTATATTTGTGGATACATATATATATCCTGTGTAATGTGTAAACATCTATATTACTGTTTTTATCGAAAAAGAAAAAATATGCTAAGATTAGAAGAGAAGGGCTGAAATACGCCATCCCTGAAATGTTTGGCTTGCGACCATGTGAACTCTTCTAAGATCCATAACTGCTACTGCATGGACTTTGTATCATGACAAATCTCTTGGCATGTCAATTGGCTGAGAATATCCTAACTCTTCTGTTGATTTTACAGGTTTGGTCAATTTCAACCTTTTCATACAATTATACACTATAACTGTGGCACAAATTGATGACTGCTTTAAACCTTTTTTTATATCATCTTGATGGGTAGAAGTAAAGCCTAACTCCGGCCAAGTTGTGTTTTGTTTTAGATATTGCAAAGAAGGGGGTATACCTTTATTGCAGCCTGCGGCCGGAGGGGCTCCTGATCCTGAAGGCCCATAGGACCATGTTTGGGTCCAGATATTCTCTCCATTGCCATTACCTTGAGCAAGTATGTGATTACACGGTTTCTCCTGCAGGAGAGCAGACATACTGTGCAAGGGATAGGGGTCAGGCAATATGAGGGGGGTATAAAAGATTTAGATTTAGTTAATCGGGTGGGCATGTTAATTGCTGGGGCAGCCATAGGGTCTGGAAAGTTCAGACTGAAGCAGGGGCTGTGGGGTTGAAGCTAATGGACCCTGAGTCATATCTTGCTCTGAAGCCACTAGGATTAAGTTGAGTCTCTTTTAATATGCATGAATATATTGGGGAAAAGACTGCAGTTTGCCTATAATGACTGCACTCTACCACTCTAGTCTCTGAATGTTTATATGGTATAAGAGCATGCCAGCCAGAGTTTTGTATTTACAGATCCTTTAAGCTGCAGCAGATCACGCTATGCTTGAAATGCAGAACTCTTTGTTTTGCCTTAATATTGAAGCTCGGGACCAATAAATGTTTTCTTTACAGCAGCTCTTTTTTCTTTTTCTTTTTTTTTTTGGACAACAAAGATTGTGCCAGGACAGCTGAAGAAGTGGCAGTACTGTTGAAGAGGTGATAAGGGATTTGAAGCTGTGTAGTCATTGCAATGTTTGAGATAATATTTTAGAATCCCTTCTATGAAGTGCAATCCAAAAGATAGAGATCAAACCTTGTCTCCAGGTTTATCTCCCATCTGCTTGCTTTATTTTTTTTATGATGTCTTTTATTTTGTGCTGGTGTGCCTTTTTACTTTGTTTTTCAAAGTCCCTTGTTTCGGCTAACCCACGAACAGATGATGTAGCTGCGTGCATTGTACCAGTTATAAATACTTATTGCATTATTGCAGTACTTCTTTACCAGCACAACACATGTAAAGAGAGGCGAAGTAAAATGGGATGGTTTGGAAGCTCCCTCTGGTGGTTCAGTGCTGGACTGAACGCTCATGTTGTTTGATTGGTCATAAATTAAAAGCGAAGTTCACTTTTTTATTTCTAAATTTTAGCTTCCGTATGTACCAATATACCATTAATGTACCTCTGTTACAGAAAATAAAAAGCTTTCCGTATATTCTAGGGCAGGCATTAATTCAGCCTCCAGTTTCTTCTATAGAAAACTCCTCAATGACCTCCAGTTATATGTCCTACAGGATGTAAAAACTGTTGCTCCCACCCACTTCTGTATTTACATGCTTCTCCAATGCAGCCATTGTCAGTGTGTACTGTTCTCCCTGAATACACAGCCAGATCATTAATTTGACAGAGTCTGCACACTGGAGCAGGAGGAGGAACTGTGCAATCGCATAACAGCCTATGTAGAGCAGAGCTTTAGTATTGAAAACAGGAAACGTGCATCCCTGGAAGTTTGTAAAACTCACTATACAGCATACAATCTGATTGCACAATCTGCTTTAGATTTACTATCAACGATATAGTGCAAATGCCTGCCTGACTGGATACAGAGTGATTGCCTAGATAGGTCTGTCCTCCTATTATAATGCTTTGGTAAATCTGAAAGAGATTGTACACTTGTATCATGTATGGCCACCTATACAGTCATGGCCGAAATTGTTGGCACCCTTGATATTTTTCCTGAAAATCAAGTATTTCACACAAAAAAGGTATTGCATTAACACATGTTTTGCTATACACATGTTTATTCCCTTTGTATGTATTGGAACAAATATAAAACAGAGGCAGAAAAGCAAATATGACATAATGTCACACAAAACCCCAAAAATGGGCTGGACAAAAGTATTGGCACCCTTAACTTAATATTTGGTTGCACACCCTTTGGAAAACATAACTGAAATCAGTCGCTTCCTATAACCATCAATAAGCTTCTGACACCTCTCACCCGGAATTTTGGACCACTCTTCCTTTGCAAACAGCTCCAGGTCTCTCTTATTGGAAGGACACCTTTTCCCAACAGCAATTTTAAGATCTCTCCACAGGTGTTCAATGGGATTTAGATCTGGGCTCATTGCTGGCCACTTCAGAACTCTCCAGCGCTTCTTTGCCATCCATTTCTGAGTGCTTTTTGACGTATGTTTGGGGTCATTGTCCTGCTGGAAGACCCAGGATCTTGGACGCAAACCCAGCTTTCTGACACTGGGCCCTACAGTGCGACCCAAAATCCTTTGGTAATCCTCAGATTTCATGATGCCTTGCACACAGTCAAGGCACCCAGTGCCAGAGGCAGCAAAACAACCCCAAAACATCATTGAACCTCCACCATATTTTACCGTAGGTACTGTGTTTTGTTCTTTGTAGGCCTCATTCCGTTTTCGGTAAACAGTAGAATGATGTGCTTTACCGAAAAGCTCTATCTTGGTCTCATCTGTCCACAAGACGTTTTCCCAGAAGGCTTTTGGCTTACTCAAGTACATTTTGGCAAACTGTAGTCTTGCTTTTTTATGTCTCTGTGTCAGCAGTGGGGTCCTCCTGGGTCTCCTGCCATAGCGTTTCATTTCATTTAAATGTCGACGGATAGTTCGCGCTGACACTGATGCTCCCTGAGCCTGCAGGACAGCTTGAATGTCTTTGGAACATGTTTGGGGCTGCTTATCCACCATCCGGACTATTCTGCGTTGCAATCTTTCATCAATTTTCCTCATCCGTCCACGACCAGGGAGATTAGCTACAGTGCCATGGGTTGCA
This sequence comes from Staurois parvus, assembly GCF_062004578.1. Classification (NCBI taxonomy): domain Eukaryota; kingdom Metazoa; phylum Chordata; class Amphibia; order Anura; family Ranidae; genus Staurois; species Staurois parvus. Next base: position 1,465,178 of record NW_028317853.1, on the reverse strand, counting down.
AACTTCTTGATAATGTTGCGCACTGTGGACAAAGGCAAATCTAGTTCTCTGGAGATGGACTTGTAACCTTGAGATTGTTGATATTTTGCCACAATTTTGGTTCTCAGGTCCTCAGACAGTTCTCGTCTCCTCTTTCTGTTGTCCATGCTTAGTGTGGCACAGACAGACACACAATGCAAAGGTTAAGTGAACGTCTCTCCTTTTTATCTGCTTTCAGGTGTGATTTCTATATTGCCCACACCTGTTACTTGCCCCAGGTGAGTTTACAGGAGCATCACATGCTTGTAACATTCTTATTTATCCGCAGTTGTGAAAGGGTGCCAATACTTTTGTCCAGCCCATTTTTGGAGGTTTGTGTGACATTATGTCGAATTTGCTTTCTTTCCTCCCTTTTTTTGTTTTGTCCCAATACACACAAAGGGAATAAACATGTGTATAGCAAAACATGTGTTAATGCAATACGTTTCGTGAGAAATACATGATTTCCTGGAGAAATATCAAGGGTGCCAACAATTTTGGCCATGACTGTATACGCCTAAAATGAACTAGCTGCACTTTCAGTGCCATAAATGCAGAAGCAAACACACATTTTACTGCATGCAAAAACACATGACAAAAGCAGCAAAATGCTTAGTAAAAAAAACTGCAAACCACAACATGCCAAAATGCCCCATGAGCTACTTTGCTGCATTTATCAAGCACAGGGCAGCCCATTGAAATCAGTGGGCTGCCCTTTGCATGTTTATGGAAAAACAAGTCAAAAACACACACTCCAACTGCGCTAGATGTAAATGGGGCCTGAAAATGAAACTGGTGTGTTTACAGAAGAACAATGACAGCTTAGTGTCTCCACCGAATCCCTCCCATGTACTTGTGAAAAGCTGGCCATACACTATGCAATTTGATTGTACAATTTCCTTTAGATTTACTAAAACTATGGATTAGGGGTACTCACCTGAACTCAACTTACATCCCTTGCACTACAAAGTTAAGGTAGATCTAAAGAAGATTGTACAGTCAGATTATATGGTGTGTGACCACCTTAAAGGCAGAAGTAGAAAAGTGGGTGGAAATAAAAAATGATGGCATAGTAATGAGGGAAATGTGGTCCAAAAAGGTAAAACACATCCTATTCTGTGATACAGTAAGTCAGTGCATTATGGGTTATAAAGGTTCCTGGATGGGCACATGATGTTACAGGAAATCAGTTTAGAATGCACTTTTTGAAATTTTTAATAGAGAAGGTGAAGATTGAAGGCTGCCATGGACTAGGTAAGTGAACGATAAGCACACTGGGGACGGCTTGTGCAGAAAAGACATTAGAAAAGGCTTCTATTTATTATGAAAAGTGAAATTCTGCCTGAAAAGGTGAACTCAACCTTTAACCTCCCTGGCGGTATTCCCGAGTGTAGCTCGGGGTTAATTATCAGTGCCAAAAGCGGTAACCCCGAGCTACACTCGGGATTACCCTGCAGCGTTGCTCCGGGATCCCGGTTTCACTTATCTTGTCCTGCGCTGCCGCGATGTGTCCTCTGCAGCGTCCCCGGCCATCCCCTCTGGCCGATGCTGGCATCCGTCTTCCGGTCCCTGCGAGCGTCGGGACGTACGGGGGCCGGAACCGGGGGGGAATTTAAAAATGTTAAAAAGTGACATTCACTAAATACACTAAAATCACATAGTAAAACATTACTGTATCAAAGCATTTCACATACATTTTGTCCCGAGTGCTTTGTCCTGTGCCCTGCCTACATTTTTACTGTTCTTTCTGATTTGAAACTGAGAAAAGTCCATGACGTCCAAAAAGCGTCCCTATATGTCAAAAGCAGTTTTAGACCAGCTAGAGAACAGCGATAGTAAATCAGAACCACTTGCAGAATTGAGCGATAATGATTTGTGGGGAAATTCGTCATCAGACACTGAAAACGATTTTACGACTAAGCTCAGTGATCTGCGAACTTGGCGCTATATTTCAAATTTCAGTGTTTTTTTGGTTTGATTACATTATTGAATTAAATTGATTATTATTATATTATTTTTTATGATTATTTATAATTTATGATTTCATGTTTCAAATTTTATCATATGTTTACTAGACTCTTGTTTTGACAGATTTCAGTGAGTTAATCCTAAACATTACAGGCCTACAATAAAAAAAAAAAAAAACCTATTTCCATGCAAAAAAAGTACCGCTTTGAGCACAGAAATATTGACATAATCATACTGCTAGGGAGGTTAAAGTTTTAATAGCTGTGCCACATACTTAAAACAGTCATTTGATTTCTATAATCTGGAGTAGTAGGGATGTGTATGGAGCTACCGTGCACCTTGGTGGAAAACCTTGTCAGAATAATCAGACAAAAGATACCAATGGAGTTGATGATCAAAATTGATCAAATGGAGGATTTTCAGCCATTAGACTATTATTCTCCTGAGATAAAAACAGGGCAAATGGGCATTCATGTTCGTAACATACAGACAATGCTGGTCTTTGTTCTGGTCTGGTTAATGGAAGATGAAGCTTGTCTAGAGCTTCATTTCTGAATGGAATAAAGAACGGTTTTAAATATTTGTTCATTGAGGTATGAAAATTATGTAACAGTATATCTGTTGAAGATCTTGCTCAGTTTGCTTCTGCCCATACTAGAGCGCGTAGTGCAGACACATATTGTTGATCATGTTGGGATCCTCTGCTTTCCTTCGGCTGACCCACCAATGAGAAGGGGCCTATATGTGGTTCGTTATTCCCTTCCCTCTGTTCAGCAAGAAGAGAGACAGATTAGCCAAGTTTAATAGAGCGCTTCCAACATCAAGAATGCTCCTTTATTCTCAAATGGAGATAAGACCATCTGTGAGTACATTGTGGGGAAGAAGACTTTCCATTGGATTGGTTCTTTAACCTCTTCACATCGGCACCTCCCAGCCCTTTAAGAGGTTTCAGACACCAGGAGGCAGGGTGGAGTTTTAGGGTCATGTGACCGCCGTGATTCGGCAGTCACATGATCATAAAAGGTCCCGATCGCAAGGTTAGATCGGGACCTTTCCGTGAGACACCAACATATGTGCAAATATGCGGTCACTCGGCGTCAAGGCCCAGCCACCGAGAGGCCACATATTTGCATACGGTCGGCGTCAAGGGGTTAAGGCCAATCTTGGTAATATAATGATTCCTATGAAGACAGTAATTTATCACTGAATATTAGGTTCAGCTCAGGACAGTCCATGAAGAGCTGAATTTAAACTCTTGAAATTAGGTTTAGGACTACATATTTTCCATCTCATTGTCTATCATACTTCCTCAGTAATATTTGCAATGATGTGTCTCAGCCTAAGACCCCTTTCACACGGACGGGTTAGAGGAACTTATTTACCACAGCTAAATGCAGACAATGCATCTCTATGGCTCCATTCACACACTGCATTTAGCAACATTTCCATAACATTAACATAGCATTTATGCGTTTAGGAAAAATAAAGTTGACAGCGTCCAGGAGCGACGTACCACAGCTATCTGTACATAAACGCAGTTAATCGCAGTACAAAGAGAAAATAAGTAAACAGTTGCTATAGAACAGGCAAGAATTTACTACCGTAGCTAAACGCAGCCGCATGTAAATGAAGATAAACGCAATGTACAAATGCAAGTGATCTCTGTGACAGGAGTGTTGAAATTTCAAAATAAAAAAACATGCATTTACAAGCGGCAGAACAGCCGCCCGTGTGAAAGAGGCCTTAATCCACAAAGCCTTTGCTGGGAAAAAAAACACTGACTTCTGAATCTGTGCTTTAACAAATGTAATACGTAGTTCTGTAGACAGGCTGGCTAGCTATTAACCTGGTTTAGAGGTTATCAGCATATGAGCTGAAATAATTAAAAGATCAGACATGTTTCAGGTGGCAAAGTTGAGAGCCGCAAGAGACGCCTAGGCAAGCTGCAGAGATGAGATGGTAGTCAGAGGATCCAACCAGTTAAAGATCCTTCTAACTAAAAATCTGTTAACACGCATACCCAATCCTTTTATTTTATCTCAGGGAAACAGTAGAGATTTCCAGTCAAATTCTCTTCCTTTTGTTCTCCTTAAGATTGGTCCACTGGGGGGCTTGTCTGCAGGAGTTGCAGTGTGTTCAGTGACTGTTGACAGCTCCGGATGACAGTCATTTCATAGCATGGATAGCCTAATTATAGGCTTATGAAATGGATTGCAGATGTAAAGGTTTGATCATATAAACATGAAAGTGTGCTACAGACATAGCTGCAGCTTAATGTGCTTACAGTCAGGGACATATCTGGCCAAATGTATATTGTTCAGAGGTTTTGCAAACAGTCTCATGACCATTTTTCTCTCCCTTTCTCCTACAGCATAGTAGGGACTGGGCGGAGAGAGAAGTGGCACTGAAATGTTGCTTCCAATGATATCATAACTGGGTCTCGGGCTACAGAGGAACAGCAGGGCTGGCTTTTATTGGGCTGATGTGGGAATGGCCAGTCTCTTTCCATACTGAGCTGCTTGAGGAAGAGTTTGCATCACCTTATACAGCTGTATTTGTGAGGCAGCTGGAGAAAAGAGTGATAACAGTGTATAATTCCACAGGCATCTTGCAGCGTTGTCACTTATGAAGGAAGTTGATCATTAGCACTTTCACTGTCAGGATCAGCATATACAAATACTAACACAGAAAAGGACATGAATAGCACAGAGTGCCTCAAATACACATTGGTTAGATTTTTACATGGGTAGTGTTTATCTTTTGTCCATATTTTAAAGGGGATACTGAACAGCAAAAAAGTATATATACATATACCATGTGGCTGTTATAACTTAGGACTACTTTTTAATTCTCTTTTTGATCGGTTCCCTTTTAAGTCTGCTCTTCTGACTATTTGACAGAAAACTAGGAGACAGGCTGTTATAGCTTTTCTTAATCTCTGTCTTCACAATTTGATTTCTACTTTCTCTTTGGCATTCCCAGACACTGCTATTTCCTTCACTTCCTTACTACTGAGCGAGCATTTAATCTCTGTCTGCCGTGTGTCCAGTCACTGGAGATATAGTTTGTTATCATCTCCTCCAGTTATGTTCTAGAAGGATTACCGCTGGTATTGTTCTCCTTGGTGCTAGTTTTTGGGCTAATTAGGAAGAGGTGTCTGAAAGCTGGAGATTATGCTTCATCCATCTGTGGGATACATGTAACACAGATGTTGGAGGAAAGGACGGAACCCACTTTTCCATCTTCTGGTCTAGAAGAATGGCCCTTATTACAGTGTGTAAGACCTATAAGGAAAATATCAATGCCTAGGGATAATAATAAGCAGCCTGTACAGATGTTTCTGCCTCCTTTATCCTTGTCTTTTATTGATTTAACCAATTACTTGCAGACCAATATTGCCTTTTATATATCATTTAAAGCTCTTATGTCAGCTTGCTGAAGCCTGTTAGTATGAAAGGTGGCAGCCACAGGGGAGAACCCCGTATGTGCTAAAGTTGCAGGCAGGATTATAAATTGTCTCCAGCTAGAAACCCACTTTTATTGTCACAAGACTGCATTTAAATTATTAATGTGTAGTGTAGAGAGCCTGATTGGCCTGTTCTCCTGCCAACTCAGTTGGTTCCTCCTTTTTCCAAGAGCTAGACATGGCAGTGAAGTCTTAATTGAATCCAGTGCCTCTTTAGTTTTAATGTTATGGTTCATAATTGAGACAAATGCATTTCTGCTCTGGCACAGAGAGTCTCTAAATGTGTTATACATTACTTATCTGTGACAGTTCTGCTGTTCTTCCTGCAAAGAGAGGTCTGCCACAAACTGGAAGAACCCAGATGTCCACAGCTGAGCTCACCTGCAAGCTGTATTTTAGCTGCTAGTGGTCAGCTGTTTTACAGTCCACCGTCAGCATCCTTTTAGAAGCTGAACTCCATTCTGCTGTGCTCCACGTGTGTGTGCACATTTCTTCTGCCCACAAATGTCTGGAAATGCCTTCTGTGTCACGTGTGATTTCAACCAACCACTAAATAAGGTGGAACTTCAACAACCCAACATATTATGCACAAATTGTACTGGGAGAAATACAAAATCTGACCGTCATCCCTGAAAGTGTTGAGACCACTAAATGTGCATGATGGAAAGGCAAGCCAGAAAGCATGACCAGCAATATTTCCCTCATTAGAGGTTTCCTTCAAAGAGTAAACTGACCGTAGAGGAGTAATCTGACAACCAAGAGTTCAGGGAGATAAATTTGTTACTGCTAATTCTGCAGGGTCCACATTGTTAGTGCCTCTGTTTTGATCATTCCTCTCTGCTTTCCAGGTACAGATTTGTGTTGAGATCTAATGACTCTTAAGAGCTTTCTGCTGTGGAGTGGAAATTATGACTAGAAAGTGCCTATGTTGCTTCTTAGCAGAGGTTGCTGGAATAAAGACTCAAAAGCAAGGCCTACATTCTTGCAGGATGTTCTACAACATTGTCATTTAGTTTCATATCTGACAGAATCACTTTAATGTAACTTTTTAATATTTTTAATGTCAGGGCTTGCTCTTTCTGTTAAGTTTACAGGCCCTTTAATATCTAGCTTCCATGGAAACCAGCATAATAAGAGAATTAATATAAACCACACTCATTAAGCTAGTATTGTTCGACTCTGTTCCTTTTCATAATTCCATTTTAAGCATATCTCCTGTATCTACCAAGTGATTGACTTAAAGGGCATTTGGCATCTCGGTACAGCGAAATCACTGTGTTTTTATGCAACCTCAATTCTGGGCTCTGATTTTATCTACGGATGAAAATGACCTTAACATTCATAAATCTACAAGAGCACAATGACTATTTATTTCAAGTTACACAAAAAGAGGCCGGATCACCTTGCGTTAGGATTTTTTTTTCTGCAGATTGCTCTTTTATGTATATTTGAGACAATTTGTGGGAAATAAAATTCATTGGGATGGATGGCATGATATACAACCTGGTCTGTTTAGCAAAGGGTCACAAGAGTGTCTGTTCTCATACATTGAGGTGCTTTGTGGATATACTGTAAGCTTGGATTAAATGCCTCACTCATTTCTAAGTGGATATGTGAAGTGGAAAAGATGATGTGATAAATGTCCAACTTTGAGATAATAAGGTGGCAGATGTATGAATGTGCTAAAGTTTTTATGGCATTTCACTATTGAGTACAAACACTCATAGTGACTTACAAATGTATGATGTATGGTGCTTCATTACGGCAGCTAATGGATGTTGTTGGAGGTTATAACAGAGATGCTGTGTGCAATAACTAAAAGCAAGTCATATACACGCACATAATCAACATGTAGTCATGCAGGAACCTTTTAATCAGCATTTAACCATTACATATTCTACGCATGTGAAAGACCATCTACCAAATGAACACCTGCCCTGGCACATCATAGCATTTACCCGGCACTCCCAAGAAATAACAGAATCCAACTGCAATATTCTTGAACTGTCAAAACCTCCACTTTTATTATCACACGACACACAGGAGGATATATCTTATAGTCATCACAATCTGCATAATAACACACACCAGTAAGAATGTGAGCATTACAGCATGAAATAGACACATCATGTGCCAGCGTCACAGCATAGAATGAATACATTACCAAAGCTATGTTAGAGGCTGGGAGGAACAAATCCCATCGGAACCAAAGTGCCCAGGGGGTCACAGGGAAGCTGTAGGCATGACCAGTCGATGAGCCCATATAGCCTTGGCAAAAATCCCAGCGTCAGAGCGTCCTCGGGCCACTAAGGGGGGCTTCTTCCTGGTCTCGCCCAGACCTCCGCCTTATAAACTAATTTTCTGGAAGCTGTCCATTAGTAGGCGACGCCACACCCACCAAAGGAGGAGCTAGCAGAAGGATAACAGTCACGTTCAACCACCATATACTAGATGTCATAAACACGTTTAATTCCATAAACAAGTTTTTCTCTTGCTCTCAGCAGAATATCTTGTGACTTTGTTCCTTTGACCAAGAGAAATGACACATCAGTCACCTCTCATGCCCCTGGCATTTGGGCACCAATGCTTTATTGTAAAAATCACCCGAGAAACAAAGGGTCCAAGGCCAACACATTTCATAGGCATTACAGAGGTCTACTCTGTGCAGGTTGTTTAAAATGTCAACGAGCAGTTAAAAGTGCACCAATGTCACTAAGCAATCACACACACACCTGATTGATGATACTCTTATGTAAATCTCCACCCTTTGTGAATATTTTAGTTAAAAAAAACTGTTGCAAGAATTCATATACAAGCAGGAAGCCAGTGCTCAGAGTCCACCAACACCAGATTTGCACATGGTGATTGAAGTTATTTGCCACAAGCATGGTAACCAGTCTTGACCTAAGTCTCATTGCTCACCATAATTGGTAAATATGTTCCAAGAAAAGAAAGAGAAGAGTAGCAGGGCACTCCCACGTTGTAAAGCAGGGAACATTCAACAGTGTTACAACAGTCCCTTGTAAAGTATTGTAATGCAGTTATTTTAATGCAGGTCAGGCAAAGTGCATGACTGACTGGTGACGTATGAAAAATCACTTTCTTATCATTATTAAATCCTTAGTTGCTGTCCTGTGCATTTGGCATATTTAATTTTTTTTTTACTGTTAACATAACCTGAAATTCTGTAAATCCCTATAAGTTGAAAAAAACTCTCAACAAGCAAATGGGACAACAAAGGAATGCAAATCCTACAGGTCATAACTCAGCAGTTTGTAAACTTTAAGGAAAAAGGGACAATCTTTCAATGAGCATAAGTGGGAACATATTAGACAGAGTGGGTAACTTGTTTGCAAAAGGCATAAAGGGGCCATCTACGTTAAACTGGAACAACAATGCCTAAACATGGTTGGGGGACCTTCTGCATCATCTGTCCTCCATATATAATGTTATTATGATCTCCACTCTGGTGATTTGACAAAAATTCACACCTTCAGCTATTTGGATCTAACGATTAACACTTATGCAGACTCCATAAAACCAAGGGATGGAATTATGTAACTAGACCAACTATACAGAAAGCGTTCAGATGGATATGACCATCTACAACTAGCTATGACTTTACTTCTCTGTGTAAGCTGTGCTGACAGCCCACCTTAACCAGCAGAGGGGATGAGCATAGATAAAACATATTTGGAGGGGTATAAGGATTTGAATTGGTTCCAGTCTGCTTTCCTATTGCTACTAAGTTGGTAAAGGCTTTTATCTTTTAGCTTTGTATGAGTGCATTCTGTCTACGTACATCTCTCATGGACACCAGTGGTGATATTTTGATCAGTACTTTGTGTCTCAGAGATTTTCTTTCAGCTAAATACCTCAGTCTTTTTTGTCCATTTTTCAAGTATGAAGTGGCACGCCATCTGGCTCTGTAGCACCCAACACAGTTAAACTGAAGTAGGTATTCTAGTAAATATATCTTGAAATGAGAGACATGAGATGCCTTCATATTAGTTTAACTTACCAGCTGCCATTGGTTCTGGATTGAAATGGACTTCAGTGGACTGAATCTATTCAGTTATATTAATAGTTCCTTTGTTTAAATTCATGAACTGCTTTTCATTTAGACCAAAGTTCCTCTTTGATATATGATGTTCTCCTCTGATATTACTCCTGTCTGTCTGCTTGTCTTCCAGCTGGATAACCTTTTCCGAAATTCTGATGTGAAGAGGGACTTCAGAAGCATCCGGGTACGGGACTTGGGTCCTAGCAACTCCATCAGAGCCATAGTGGAAGCACATTTTGATCCAGGTTTGTTAATTCAGGAAGACATATGAAATGTACAGTGAGAGTAATTAGATTATGTCTGGTTTATTTAATTTACAATCACAGCATGACTGCCACAGAAAAAAATGATTAAAATATACTTTAAAGACACATAGTCTTATAGCTTTCCTTATGATGTATATCTGATAGCCATTGCTTCAAAAGAAGATCATCTGTTATTGCTGCTATGAGACAATTGTACGAAAATATAGCTTTAATATTTAAACACACATTTATCACTTCTTAACAGAAGGTAGCTAGTGACTTTCCAGCAACTTAACTGATGGATGACAGTATGTTATACTTATAGTCTTGCCTAAAAAATAGTGTCATGCCTAAATAATAGTGTCATCTAGGGTTTGATTCTTGTGGAGTGGGGCATGGTTATATTCATCAGGTCTTCAATACTGCTGGCAATGCCAGTGGGGAGATTTCTTGTGAGTTATGCATGTTTGGGGAACCACTAGACTAGAGGGTACAAGACATAAATGCCATGTTATGCATTTGTTAAATTCTGCCAGAGGGGAGAATTCACAAAGTGTTAATCAAAGTGGCTGGAACTCAAATTGTCAACTGTGCCTTGGGCAAGCAATGAAGTCTCAGTAGAGGCTTAAATCTTCTTCCACTCTACTCTAGACAGAATACATAATACAAAATACATATAGAGTGAAATTGTTCTTTATTGACATGGTTCAAAGATTAGCAGTGTGCTGCAACACAACAATCATAAAACATTCTTTTCTCTGATAGGTTGTACTGTTTTAAGCACATGGTTCCACTAGTTTTTTCTTCAAGTGAGCAAACAAAAGGACTTTATTTGCAAGCCAATTAAATTTCAACTTTCAACAGTTACGGTACATGTGAACCCTTAACGTGTGAACATTTGTAACATAAGTACCTGATACTACAGACACATATCAGGGATATGAAATGTTGGGTTGACAAACACTATACATAGAATATGACAGTTCATAGGATGATGGTCGTGTTCTGCTTAGGCATTCAAAGGCACTGTATTGCCCAACAGTTATTTCACATGTAATCTTTATGACTCTACTGCCTGTTTTTTCTAGATCCTGAGCAGATTTAGGTTTCCATTCTCCAGAATATATTTATATTTAAAATAATTGGCTTCATTTAGGAAAGTACTGGAAGTATTGTCTGAAACTTGTTCTTAACAATGAACCAATTATATTATTCCTTACATTAAGAATGGAAGGAAGAATCTGACTGCTTCCTTTGGGTCAGCACAGATTGAGGCAACAGTGCCCCTCTCATGTTTTCCTAAATTAAGTCATATTACATAATCTTTTGCAGATAAAAGAATCAGCCTGTTCTACAAGAAGCTGTACATTAGGTTATCTAATACTGACTTCGACTAATGTTAGCTTTATAGCATTGATGGTCCTCAGGGAACAGTTCCACCCCAAGTGCTGCATCACAGTACGCTTCAAGATTTTGTTGGCCAGCTGGTGCTCATACATTAGGAAATTGAAAGAGCTCTTTAATGTGTAATGCCAGCAGGATACAATTGGGTTGTATTGTTTCTCTTCTGTTTTAGCTACCAGCCTGACTGCTATTGATGTGCAGAAAGCATTGCTGGCAAGACTCAAGAGCACCAAGAAGAAGGCAATCACTATAAAGAAGCCAATCCAGGACAACGTGAAGTTCTTGGACTTTGGTGAGATACCTGGTACATCGTCCTGTTTCATTCTCAACTCTACAGCCTTGAATCCCATTTGGGAAGTGAAATGCCGATTCATTTGGATTTTTCGGTTTATTGATGCAGAAATTATATTTTGTCCCTTTGCCCATTACAAATGAGTGGATAAAAATACATTAATCTCTCCTGTGAGCTGCTAGCTGGTGCTGTCTAGAATATTTTTCAAAGTAAAGGTCAACATGTGGTGTTTAGGGACAAAGATAAAGGCAAACTGAGATCAGAAGATTGGCCATGGTAGCGGATTTTCAATGAAGACAAGCTAACACAGTCATGCATGCTCATGTTAACCCTTCTAATGGTGTGACCTTTCTGCTTTAGTCACGGGTTACAGCCATGACCATACCCAAAGATTGGATGGATGGGTCAGTGCATTGGAGTTCATCCGTTCAATGTTTCTCGCCATCTGCCACTACTGTTCCCATTAAATGATAAATGTGTAGTCCAGGGGCTACATCTTAAGTTTAGGGGGTATGTTTTTTTTTTTTTTTTTAATGAAAATTAAATTTCTAGTTTTACCAAATATTATTATTATTGTACAGTATTTATAAAGCGGCAATAGTTCGCTCAGCGCTGTACATTACAAAGGGGGACAGAACATGTGACAGAACAATACCAATACAATGCAAAACATGAGGGGATTGAGGGCCCTGCTCTTTGGAGTTTACAATCTAGGAGGGAGGGGATAGTGGTACAGGAGGAGATAGCTGTGGGGGATAAATCACATAAATCACATCTGAATAAGTAAAACACAAGAGATTGTTTGTACAATGTGTAAATAATTAGGAGAGTTCTTTTTACAAATGTACAAAAGTCAATGGGTACTTAAAATAAACAGATAGTAGAGGTATCTGCTAAACACTATCTTTTAGTAAAAAAAGTCCAACTTTTAAATGAAGAAGCGTTTGCTATAGAACATTTTGTAGATCCTCCTATAATGTAATCTATGATTTGCCACTTTTGTAAAAAGGTCCCGTTGTCTTGTACATTAATGCGTACAACCTAGCCTGTATCTGAAAAGGATGTGCTGATGGCAAGCTCAGATGGCGAACACCTAACTATAGAGACTACTGACATCTATGGCTGTGTGCATAATGTACAAGCATGCAAGCCATTTATGGAGACAATTCGACTCAAGCTACTTCACTGACAGCTTTTCATAAACTAAAATTTTAAAATCTCTTTAAAATTTAATGTTCTATTATTCCTACTCCTGGTGTAATGAACCGCTAAAATCTTCCCTGCTAGAGATGCCTGAAGAGCAACATGTTCAGACTCCACCATGCAAAGGAACTCACAGCAGCTGTGAGATCAGACTAGATTCTAAATGAGCCATACTGAGTTAGAGTAACTTCACTGTACTGAGACAGAATCATCATTACCACACAGCATGGGTAACTGTACTTACTCACTCTATGGTGAAAACATGCTTATGATTTTTTTTCTGGGTGAGACTGAGCCATTCTGCATTATAGTGTTCTAGATGATTAGAGTAAATGTTATTTTATGTTAAAGTTACCATTAAAATAACAGATTTTCTCTAACCCTATATTTCTGTTTAGACTGGGTACCTGTTATGGTTACAACCACCACAACAACTGCAGCAACAACTAGTACAATGGCAACAACCAGCACCGTAGCAGCCACTATGCCTGTACTTGCTACAACTACCATGGCCACTACCCCACCTCCCAAGAGGACAACAGCAGCCAAAACCACACCTGTGCCTCTTGTCCAGCACCCTGTTACCACAGTGAGGATGACTACAAAACGACCCATGACTAGTACAAAGAGGCCAATGACCACTACCGCTGCTCTACCAAGGAGGAAACCGGCTCGTGTACCCACACCTGCCAAGAAGCCTCCAAGACCCTGTGACTCACATCCATGCATGCACGGAGGTACTTGTGAAGATGATGGCAAAGACTTTACCTGTAGCTGTCCAGCTGGAAAGGGGGGAGCCGTCTGTGAGAAAGGTAAAGAACAACTGTGTTAGAACTCTTTTGAGGCACTGAAGGCGTTTTATTGTTGACATTATACGTAATGATGTACATAGTGTCTCACCTATGTACAATAGAGAGAGGGTTTTTTGGGGTGAAACAATGGGTTTGATTTACTAAAGGCAAACAAAATGTGCACTTTGGAAGTGCAGTTACACTCTGCAAGGGCATTTGCTCCAGAGCTTAGTAAATGAGGGGCATCTCTGCTGACTTCCACCATCCAATCATGTGCAAGCAAAAATAATGTTTTTTTTCCCTTGCATGTGATTGGGTATTCTTTGCAAACTGAAGCTTCACCTCATTTCCTAAGCTCTGGAGCAAATTCCCTTCTTGAGTGCAACTGCACAAAGTGCACAGTCTATTTGCCTTTAGTAAAACCCCCATGTATACTAGCATAAGCATACTAATGTTGTACTGTGTTAAAGCAGAGTTCCACTCAAAAGTGGAAGCTCCGCTTATTTTCCTCCTCCCTCCCCCCATATTTGGCACCTTTTGGGGGGAAAGGGGAAGCGAATAACCATTTTTGACAGGTACCCGCTCCCATTTCCGGCTCAGTTCGCCGTGGCAAAGTGAGCCAGAAATTCAGCTCTCTTCTCCCTCCCGCAGTCTCCTGGGAACTTTCACAGGTCCCAGAAGACTGCTGAACCAATTAGGAGGCGCAGCACAACTCACGCATGCACAGTGGACACCCGGCTGTGAAGCTGCAAACTGTCACAGCCTGGTGCCCACAGTAGAGATGCCGGCGCCATAGAAGAGAGAAGAGGAGAAGGGATGTTATGGGTGAGAACATTGCTGGACTCCGGGACAGGTAAGTGTGTGTGTGTTAATTAAAAGTCACCAGCTACAGTTTTTATAGCTGATAACGTTTAATAAACAAAAATGACTGGAACTCTGCTTTAAGTGCTTCAGTGATGTCATCACAGGCATACTGAGCTAAGGCCATGATGGAGCCATTTTTCAAGAGCCCTGTAAGCCTTTTTATACTCATAGGATCGTTAGAAGTCTTTAATCATATCAAATAATAGTGCCTTAAAGTTTCTTTAATATGGCAAGATAACAAAAACCTGACAGAAATGTTCCCTACACCTTAAAAGTAATACATTTCTGGTATCTCAAAATCAAGATGCAAATAATTTTTAATCTAAAAAAGTTTTATTGGTATTGAAATGGGCATAAAGTAATAACATCAATGCTGACAAAGACGTATGTTGTATATTTTCAGTCAAAGGAATAGTTAAGACAAGGTCTCTGCGATATAGCAAACACAGAAGGAATGTATTATATAGACAACTGGCAAGTTATCAAATTGCTGAAGACAAATGAAATGAGAGATCTGATCACAGACTCTGCAGAACTAAGTACAAAGTAATATAACAAAGCCCATAGAGAGTATAATGGGTTAAAAACTATGAAAACCTAACCCAAAGCATTGAGTGCCTTCTCAAATATAGGGATATTTGGAACTTCATATTACCCTTAGATATAAGAGATCAGAAATAAGTATATGGCTCTGCAGAATACATTGAACCTAAACACATAAGAATCGCTGTTCAAAATCAAGTAGGAGCCAAGTGTACAAGACAGAAGATAGAAGATTCTGCCTGCCACGTATCCCGGATTTACTGAAATATTTTCGGGCAACCTCTGTGGTCATAGATTGGTTTGTTATATGGGGGGAGTTTGATGAGTCTCTGCTTTCCATAGTTGTAAGGTAAGAACCCCAGATGGATACACACCTTAGTTATTACAATACAAATATATAAATAATCGTGCTAGGATATCAATAAGGCTAAAGAAAGCAGCTAGCACAATATGCTTAAGATATAAAATAAAAGTGCAGCGCTAACCTCAAATTAGGATAAACTTTAAAGCTTGTCCATCAAATTAACAACATTAGTCCAATCAGATGGTAAAGATGGAAAAAATGTCACTAGTCCTTAGAAGGTCCCGGACAGATGGACTTGAAAAAGATGGTGTTCACAGAAGTAGGAAAAAAAAGGGGGAGACACAAAACCACTACTACACCATATATGCTGCCTCTTACCAAATGGTTTGACCACCCATAAAGAACAGTCAAAATGTGTAGTAAAAATATCACAGTAGAATTTCCAACTTTGACCTCATTGGCACCACTCTCAATGGATGAATTAGCTCCAACCGGATAAGTAACGATAGTCCAGAGTTCATGGATCAAAGAAAAGAAGCCATCTCATATTGTAATATATTGATAAAAGTGGGATTTAATCCAAGAAATAAACTCATATTTTAAAACCAATACATAGGCACAACCTAATAACACAATGCTGTATCCAGCCAGTGTTGTTTCCAAACAACAAGATGGCCGCCACGTCCACGTGCGCGACGACGTCGCACGCAGTAACTCCTCCCTACACATTTCGTCATCTATGACAACATCAGCTATTAGCTTCTTGGTAGTAAACAATACCTCATTCAAAAAGGTGTGTAGATAGATGTTTAACCATTTGAATACCGGGCAATTTTACACCTTCCTGCCCAGGCCATTTTTCAAGTTTCAGCGCTCTCACACTTTGAATGACAATTGCGCGGTCATACAACATTGTACCCATACTAAAATTTTATAATTTTCTTCACACAACTAGAGCTTTCTTTTGGTGGTATTTAATCACCGCTGGGGTTTTTATTTTTTGCCAAATTATCAAAAAAAGACTTAAAATTTTGGAAAAAAAACACGTTTTTCTTTGTTTCTGTTATAAAAGTTTGCAAATAAATAATTGTTCTTCATAAATTTAGGCCGAGATGTATTCTGCTACATGTCTTTGGTGAAAATAACCCAAATTAGGATGTATTATTTAGTTTTTAGGAAAGTTATAGAGTTCACAAACTATGGTATAGATCTGAATATTGATCAATCCTGAAGTACTGACAGCCAATCTAATTTCTTGAGGTCCAAGAATGTCAGAATAGTACAGATATCCCCCAAATTACCCCTTTTTGCAGAGTAGACAGTCCGACGTACTTCATAAGAGGCATGGCGAGTTTTTTGAAGTTGTATTTTTTTGTCATAATTTTTTGGAAAATGAAAAAATGCACAAAATTTTTTTTTACATACTGTCACCAGTGCAGTACAGCGTCTTCATATAATTGGCATGGCGGTGATCAGGTGATCACTGACTGGTGACAGTATGAAAAAAAAAAATATATATATATATTTTTTTTTTAATTATTTTTCATTATTTATTACATTTTATTTTCTTTTTATTAAGATTTTTTTTTCCATATTTCACTATGTCCAAAGTAGTACAGTGTTACCATAGTAACATTGTACTACTTTGGGGAAGTGATCAGTATTTTTTTTTTTTTTTTGTACACAGTTTGCTTATAGCAAAAAATTACTTTGCTATAAGCAAGCATTTACCTGAATGACATCGATTCATTCAGGGTTTTTTTTTTTTTTGTGCTTAGCTGTGATTTGGCCACAGCTAATCACATGACATGTGCATGTGATTAGCTGTGACCATTCACAGCTAGACAGTAGTATACAATGGATGGCATGAATGAAGCCATCCATTGTATACAACTGATTGGTCACAGCAGGTCACATGGTACCGGCAACGGGGCGATACTCAGATCTGTCATCAGCTGTGTCCGAGGTACACGGCCGGTGACAGATCGCGCCACTGTGCGGCTTTGCAAGCGCGAAAAATGCGCATGTGTGGGAGGACGCCATTTGGCGTCCAACTCGGAAATCCAGTACATTTTGCTGGCCGCCTTCTGGCTATTGGCCGGGCATGTATTGGTTAAAGTGATATTAAAGGCAATTTTTTTGTAAAAAAAAAAAAATACCTGCTCTGTGCAGTGGTTTTGCACAAAGCAGCCCTGATCCTCCTCTTCTTGGGTCTGTGCCAGCACAATTATCCTCACAGTCCTGCCAAGTGCCTCTAGAGCAAGCAGCTTGCTAAGGGGGCAGCCAAACAGGCTCACTCCCGAGCTGCTGCTCTGTGTCGGTCTTTCCCCTCATTGGCTCACTGGCTGCTGTCTCAGCCAATGAGGAAGGAGAATACCCAGAGAGCTGAAGTTCTTGGATCACGATGAGGCTCAGGTTAGTTTTAGGGTGGGCTGCTGCACAAAGAAGGGTTTTTACCTTCATGCAAAGAATGCACGAAGTTAAAAAATCATGAGCCTTTACAGCTGCTTATATCCTAAACACTCAGGAGGACCCAGAAGGCATAGCTAAAGGTCTAATGCTTTTATAATTTAAATAGTGTATTTATTGTTTAATGTCTACATACTAATTTTTACCCTACTACAGTTTCGGATGCAGATGACCAGAATATAAGGTATTAAAATGATTTCTACTTACCACCATTTTAGAGCTTCAGGTAAAAAAGACATTAATACTGAGAAGAGTTAGGAAAATATGTTGTTTAGAAGTACACCATACATGACAGGAGATTGTGAATGAGGGAGACATAGGCAGTTAGCAACTGATGGTTTTAAATCATGAGACTACAATTGATCTGCACATGCTTCCTCTACCT
Source organism: Staurois parvus (assembly GCF_062004578.1). NCBI lineage: Eukaryota > Metazoa > Chordata > Amphibia > Anura > Ranidae > Staurois > Staurois parvus. Next base: position 1,447,163 of record NW_028317853.1, on the reverse strand, counting down.
GCTCACCCAATTGCTGCTCTCATTGCAGACATTAAGTATTTCATCCCTGGATTTGGGGGTAAGTCTTACCTGGCATTCAAAATGATGAAGGCATATCACACAGTGCGCATTGCCATGGAATTTCGCTCCTCTGAGCAGAACGGTCTTCTGTTGTACAATGGCCAGATCCGAGGAAAGGATTTCATCTCACTGGCAGTGGTGAACGGCTTTGTGGAGCTTAGGTAGGTGGATTTACTCTGATGTCCCCAAGTAACTTTTATAATTTATGTTCCTTTGCATTGTCTGGGCTGAAATTTTATATGATGCTAAAAGGTCATGTATTATCTTGTAATAGCAGAAAAAAATCTGTTTACTTAAAGAGAACCTGTTATATTGGAAAAATTGGAACTTTTACTGTTCACATTTTTTGAATGTCTGGTTTTAGCTGCTCAGTAATTAACTGACAAGCATACAGCCAGGAAAGCATCAGCACAGCTTATAAGCAGATGCTTATCCATGCTCAGTGGTTCACCAAGTGGCCAGGGAAGATGAGCAGCACAGACCTTGCCTCAGCAAGGTAGCTAACACATATCTATTATGACAGATAGCTACCAGCCATAATAAGAATGCCCAGAACTGTCTCCAAGCTTTTTGGCTGCCTCTGTTTAACTAAAGATCCACATGAGCTGCCTGTGTATATCTGATGTGAATATCAAGAGTTCAAATTACACAGAATAGTCACAGTATATTAAACCGTCTTAAAAAAAGTGGTGAACACGTGGATCACAAAGATGGAAGCCACAGAGTGATATCTGTCATATATGGCTACAGCCCTGAATCCAGTCCAGCCCACATATTAAAATAGGATATAAAAGGTAATTTTGTACAGAAAATATGCCAATAGCAGCCAATTACATTCAGATACCACAGTGTATTTGAGGCCTACAGGCTCAATAAACTGTTTTTATTTTTTAAGTCTGCAATTTCTGCATTTAAATATATTTATAAGCCAAGTATTTTTGTTTTTGCATGTTTACCATTCTTTATGTTAATTTACATACTTTGTTATGCTTTACAGGTTTAACACTGGCACAGGCACTGGAATAATCACCAGTAAAGTGCCGGTGGAGCCTGGCCGGTGGCACCAGCTTGTAGTAATCCGGAACCGGCGCAGCGGTATGTTGTCTGTGGATGGAGAAACACATGTGAATGGAGAAAGTCCACCGGGAACCGACGGTCTGAACCTAGACACTGACCTGTTCATTGGAGGAGCTCCAGAAGACCAGATGTCTTTGTATGTATCAGAAGGAAGTTATCTGGGGTCACACTGTAGTAGAGCTACTTTACACATCAATTGGTGAACAAAAAAAGTATTTGTACTTAGCTGACTTTTATCATCTGTAAGATCTATGTTTTACTATGTATTTTTCAATAAGCCTAAGTAAGCCGCAAGTATTGAAAGGGTAATAACATAAAATTATTGATAGAAACACTACAGCATTTTCTGCAAAAATGGTATCCTCATACCTTGAAAGGATACTTCTATACTCAGTTACTCCTCCTCAGCAAGTCTTAGCATAAGTCTTAGCATCTCCTCCATGAAAGTTCTGCAGTCAGTTATCTTGTAATGTCATGGATAAGTAGGAGACACAACATGTTTCTGTGTGTTGTATTGGTCTGCTTCTTGGTTGCTTTCTCCTTAAAGCTGAAAGTATTTATTGGTTAATGATTGCTAGTTTCTGCAAGGCTGTCAGTCTAACACTGGGAGCATGCAGACAGGAGATAACAAGGTGATGACCTCATCACTGTAAAGTCCTTGTAGTTATCTTAGCAGAGTGTATGTCCACAAACAGGTATCCCTGAATCATAGAACAGCTGAACAGAATTACAAATCCTTTGATAGAGAAATGTTTTCCTATATAGATATATATCTATATATATCTATAGATAGATAGATAGATAGATAGAGAGATAGATATAGGTAGATATAGATAGATATATATAGATATAGATAGATATCAGCTGTGCATTTCGCCTTTGATTTGGCATTCAGATTTATTCAATCAGTTGCTTCTGACAGAAAAAAAAAATACAAGCCTACTATATTTTGTTCTTTTAGTCAGGTAGACCGCATGCAGGATGACACTCCCCTTCAAATTTAATTATTAAGCCTGTGCAATTAAATCCTGGGAGTCATGCAAATGGTGTATGATGATATGCGTAAGGTTTGTGGTGAACAATAATGAGCCCCAGCCTGTCTTGATTTTAAAACCTTAGGCAGTAAAATGTCCTTAGGACAAATGAAGTTGCAATTGCTATAAGTGTCAAGGTTGCTGGTTTGACATTTGTGATCGTGGAAGTCATGCCTGTTGCTGTATATAACATGGGTCATGAAATCTCCAGCTTACACTGTGCTCTATCACCTGGATGCTGCCTGCAAGAAAAATATCTGGAGGCTATGAGGTTATTACTGTTTCAGGATATGAATAATACAGACTTACAGCCTGCAGAAAAGTTGGCACACAGGGAATGAGATGATGCACCCTGCTGCATGTCTATTTGGGGGAACAGATTTGAATTTCCAATATTGCAGTGCAATTTTCTTGGCTCTTTTGGAATCTGGATGAAATTGACAGCATATACCATAACCCTTTGTCTGCTGTCCAGTGCAGTAACACTTGATCTTATCTTTGAAGCTTATGAAAGATTTATGATCTATTTGCTAATTGCAGTCAGTTAGCACTTCATTATAATTCTATTGCAAGTTAGAGATAACTGCTTTCAGATAGTTCTAATGGATGTTTTCAAACCCAGTTGCCCTTCAGTAGGTTGTAAGTTACTAACTAAAAAAAAATGTTTTTCTATAATTAGGGTGACAGAACGAACCTCCGTAGTTATGGGCCTGAAGGGTTGTATTCGTCTGCTAGATGTGAACAATCAAGTGTACAACTTGCAGGAAGAAGGAGAAGATGTCTTATATGGCAGTGGTGTGGGAGAGTGTGGGAACAACCCGTGTCAACCCAATCCTTGTCACAATGGCGCTGTGTGTCAAGTGAAGGAGGCCGAAATGTTCCATTGCCAGTGCCTCAATGGCTACACAGGTGAGTGTTCTGTCACTGGGGCAAAGGAGAGTGTCGTTGTCCTTTAATGTATTATGGCTAACAGCCTGTGTGTGTACTATTATACACTCTTTCAAATAGTTCCTGATTCTTTGACAAGAACCCATACAATAATGGCCAGCTTAAGCCAAAGCTTGGGATAAAGCATGTGGAGGGAATTAACCACTTGCCGACCGCAGATAGCCGAATGACGGCTTCACTGTGGCCGGCCACTTCTGGGAGGGCGTCATATGACGTCCTCCCAGAACATGCTCTCCTGCGCGCCCACAGGGGCATGCACCTGGCGATCTCTGTGATCGCTGTGTCCTACAGACACAAATGAGCACGTGGTATGGTAAAAGGCCAATCACAGCGGGAAATGCAATTGCCGGTTATCGGCTGCACTTTCCTCACGCTGTCACAACGTGAGGAAAGTACTACCGAGAACCGGCAGTTGTCAGAGGGGGGATCAGCTCCAATCATCAGGGCACTGATGATCGGTGCCCAGCAGTACCACCCACCAGGGCTGCCCACAAGTGTCCAGCAATACCGCCCACAAGTGCACATCAGTGCCACCCACCTGTACCCATCAGTGCAGCCCAGCAGTGCCATCTATAAGTGCCACCCAGCAGTGCCTCCAGTCAGTGCCCAGCAGTGCCACCATTCAGTGCTGCCTATCAGCGAAGCCTCATCAACGCACATTAGTGAAGGAGAAAAATAACCTGTTTGTAAAAAAAAGTTTTTCTTTCTCTTATAAAATTTAGCAAATTTTTTGCTCTTTTTTTAGTTTATAGCGCAAAAAATAAAACACCCAGCAGTGAGTAAATACCACCAAAAGAAAGCTCTATTTGTGTGAAAAAAATAACATTTTCATATGGGTGCAGTGTTGCATGGCCGCGCAATTGTCATTCAAAGTGCGACAGCGCTGAAAGCTGAAAATTGGTCTGGGCAGGAAGGGGGTATAAGTGCCCCGTAGGCAAGTGGTTAAACCCTCTGCCAGGTTTTTATTGCAAACATACAATCCAATGAAAGTGGCAAACAAATGTCCTAGAGCCCCAGGTTAATTTAATGATGAAATTGATTCATAGCAGAAAAAAAGCCAGTGCATTTCAGAGGTCAAACGCACTCCCCCGTCATCAGGGCTACAAAACAAGTACAAATACAAAGGCCATAAATCTAAAGGAAAAAGGTAAAACATTAATAAACACCACACTGTCCCCAACGAAATGCTTGTTGCTTCGCGTTTTACATAAGCTGACGTCTCTTTTTCCTTTCCTCTGGCTTCCTATACTTTCAGGACCTACCTGCGCCGATGAACGCAACCCTTGTGACCCCAACCCTTGTCATGTTTCTGCAACATGTTTGGTGCTACCCGAGGGTGGAGCCAAGTGTGAATGTCCAATGGGCAGAGAGGGGGAGTTTTGTGAAAAGGGTAAGTTAAGGTGGATCTATTACCTTTAATCATTTTTTAAGTTTAATTAGATACATTTACGAAGTTAAGGACCTAAGATGTACCTCACATGTCCTAGGGTCCTTCCCCTCTGAGCACACATCTAAGGTAGAATTATCAGGGCCTGCTGTCTATCTGAGGTCCCAATCTGTATAGCAGAGCAGCTGTTTCAGGGATGATTGCTTCTACAGATTGATACAGTGTCAGTGCTGGGTAATATGTCAACAAAAATAAATACACTGTAGGAAGCTGCAGTTCTTTTTATTGTGGTCATGTTTTATGTCTTTCATCCTTAACTATTGATTAACCTCTTGTTATCCCCAATTATCCTTAACTTTACTCCTTTCTTTCTTTACCCTCATTTGGGTTCTTTTTTTTTTTCACCAATTTCTTCATACAGCTGAAGAACACGTCTTCTGTGTTTTCATTCATTTAGTTTCTTTCTTTTGTGTAGTATAAGCAATAAAAACACATAAGCAAAATTTTAAAGCAGCATTTGCTCATAAGTGGCATGATTAATGAGACACTTTAATAGAAAATAAACAATTAAAAAAATATAATATATTATAATACCACCAAAAGCAAGTCTTGTTTGTCCAGAAAAACAAACAACAACATGTATCATGAGAGGTTATTTCTGAATTAATATCCCCTTTTGTAAAGTGTGGAAATGGCTCTGGAGCCTAATTAGATAATATTTATATAATGACATTAAGGAGTTATTTACAGCGGATCTAATGTAATGTATAAAAGTAATAATTGTACAGAGTCTGAGCTCTAATAGCAATCAATATACTAGCTTTCATTTTGCAGCTCACTTTGAGTTTTGATTATTTGCTGTGGACAAAATTTTTCCTCTCCTTCAGCTTTCATAGACAGAACCTCCCCCTCCAAAAAATATTTTTTTTCTCATTTCCTCTGCCTTTTATTTTTCTTTCATATGAGAAAATGTATGAGTATAGCATGAATGGGAACATAATCAGCCTGCATTAAGGTGGCTGTCAGGTGTGACACAGCATACCTCTTGACACCATAAACACTGTACGCATAAGACATTGTACACAAGCGTCTTGTGATGCTTGGAATGCAGCCAACCGTCGTGTTTACAGCTCTTCAAAGATACATGAAGTCTCATCATATGGCACACAGCGGGTTTTCTCAGAGGCTGATTGGCAGTTGTGAAAAGCAATAGTTTTGATTTCTCTTTTTCTCTTCACAGTCATTGACCCAGATTTTAATCTGCCTTTCTTGCCCCGTTTTAACGGCTACTCTTATCTGGAACTGAAAGGTCTTCAGACATTTGCCACAGACATAACGTAAGTGATCTGAGTGGAAATTCTAATGTATTTAGACTTATATTGAACACTGCAATATACAGTATGTAAAAATGTAAGTGGATCTTGGGGCAGCATTCAATAATAAAAAAGTACAAATATAGGCGTTTTATAAATCCAATAACACAGATGTCGAAAATCTATGAAACCTCATATTTAACTTTTATTGAGTTTAGACAGTTTCATATGTATTAATATACTATTTTTAGATAGTATATTAATACATATACTATCTAAAAAATCCTTTATGGATCACACCTTGATTGTGTCGAGGATTGGAAATCCAGGGAGTCTTGGGAGTTTAGTCTGAAAGATGGGAGGTATTTACTCGAGGTACATACATATGGTACTGAAAGACCACACAAGGGAAGATTAACGTTGTCATGAGAAAAACACTACTGACGGTTTTAGTGAAACTGCTGGTTATTGCTGGCTGTCTCTATATTTTCCTTAATGACTGACCTAGAGTAAGTTTGTGAAAACAGGAAGTATGAGAAAATCTGCAATGCTTTATTTTGTTCCAGGTAAGCTATTTTAGTATTGAAACAGGATGGTCAGAATGACAGTTAAGAAAATACAGAAATCAGCCATGGCAATTTCCATGTATCAGGAATAGTTTTGGTAACAGTCCAGTTTTTTGTTTAGAGCAGGGGTCTCCAAACTTTCTAAACAAATTCTGTCCTTCAGAATTTGAGGGGGCCAGACTGTGCCCAGTGTGGGTAGATAATGCCCTGGCGTCAATGAGCGTAAACTATGTCCCATCATTGGTTTTAGTGGGGGGAATATTGCCCCATTGTTAGTATCAGAGGAAGGAATCGTGCCCTATCATTGATGGCCATGGTAAGAATAGCACCCTGCTATTGGTGTCAGTGGTAGGAATAATGCCCCATTGTTTGTATCAGTGACAGAAATTATGCCCCAGTGTTGGTGTCAGTGGGAGGAATAGTGCCTTGTATCAGTGGTAGGGATGGTGCCCCAAGGGACGGATAAAAAAAAACAAAGGGCCGCATCTGGCCCCGGGCTGCAGTTTGGAGACTACTGGTTTAGAGTAAATAAGTGGACCTGTGTCAGGATGTTGAGTTCCCATTACGGACATTTTTTATTTTTTTTTTATCCTGGTGACCACAGGAAGTGAGGAATACTTCCTAAGTAATAGCATACACTGCTGTGAAATTCAGACATAGCTTGCAGCCTTCTTCACTCTACTTAAAAAGGAACTCTACCCAAAAGTGGAAATTCTGGTTGTCTGCTTCCTCCCCCCTTCCACTGCCACATTTGGCACTTTTTTGGGGGGGAGTGGGTACCTAGTTTTGACAGGTACCCGCTCTCACGTCTGGGACAGATCGCCTGGAATTTCGGCACCCCCTCCTAACCAACTCACAGGTCCTAGAAGACTGTAGCCCATTCACAGAATGCGCAGTAGGAAACCAGTTATGAAGCCGCAAGGCTTCACTTCCAGTTTCCCTTACTGAAGATGCCGGCGCAATCACCCAAAGTCGATTGAAGGATTGGCTCAGGTGAGGACATCACTGAACCCCTGTGACAGGTAAATGTCCTTATATTAAAAGTCAGCAGCTACAGTATTTGTAGGTTTTAAAAAAATCAGTTAATTTTTTCCTGTGTTCCCATTGGAGAGATTCTGCTCACTTCCTGTCTTACTGACCACAAATAAATGAGATGAAATTCCCTACAGAGAAACACACAGCCATAAAAGGCCTATGTAATTTCCACAGATTCTATCCCTCTCTACCTTTCCCTTTTTTAAGTTCCATCCAATATTATGATTGCAATACGGCTGAATTATAGGGAGCTCTTCTGGGCTTATTCAAAAAAGCAGTATGGAATGTATTGAAAATGGGCAATGTGCAGATCTCAGTTTAGTGTGGTCCTGTTAAGGAGCCATTGCTGTGGGCCCAGGAACTCCCAATTGGGAGGAAGCCGATGACTATTCTTCTTGCTATACTTCGTATATAACCTTGTAACTGTGTCTTCTATGTCATTCCTCAGTGATAAGCTGACTATGGAGGTGGTGTTCCTTACCAGCAGCCTCAATGGACTTCTCTTCTACAATGGGCAGAAAACTGATGGCAAAGGAGACTTTGTGTCTCTTGCCCTGCATGATGGACATCTGGAATACAGATATGATCTAGGGAAAGGGGCAGCTGTTATCAGGTATGTCATGGATACTATTGTACAAAGCTGTTTTATCAGTGTCTCTCCATCAAACCTACCAAAATTGCTCAAGTTTACAGATTTTTCAAAAATACCAAAATTACAATTGTAGTTAGGGTGTTACTGCTCAGAACAGTACCTAACAACTGCCTTTGGTGATTAGGAAAGGGAATAAAGGACCAGCCAAAACAACTGCCACATTCAAGCACTAAAATTATTATAATCAAATACTCATTAGCACAAAACATCATAAGAATATGTAATAACTGGAGCACCAGATCTGAACAGATTACTGCACCTAATAATCTTGAATTATGTTCATCTAACAAACAATTCTTGAATGCACCAGTTTAGTCACCACAAGAAGTCTGACTGACGTGGGAGGGATAATAGTAACAAGTTTTTTTATTTTCTTTTCTCCTGCAGTAGTTTCAAAAGAAGTGTGGTCATAAGTATAGTTTAATATCCAGACAGCACGTATATATTTTAATTTTGACAGGCTAGACTTGGGTGGCTAAGAAATAATGGACAGTTTGAGGGCTAAAGTGAAAGGGACAGATTCTGGAGTTTGCAGAGAAAACCGGAATAAGTTCTAGAAAATTGCTTGCAATATTTTAGTTAAAAGCATTTGTAGATTTTCTTAAAGAATCGGCCAACTGATGTTTCAGTTGTATAATCAGGGCTGCATTTATACATCATGTTGCTTGGGGCACATCTAAATATTTATGTCCTTTTGTACAACTTCTGCCCCAGTCCATGTATCTCAGCAAAGGTTTTCTTTATTAATGAGCAAAGGCTACTGTGCAAACATACAATACAAATGCCTTCCTCAAGTACACAAACAAGATGTCTGCCCCTGCCCTTTCCATAGACTGAGAATCAGAAAAACGTTAATGCAACTCGGATCCATTCATGTCATTCTTAAAACTGTTTTCCTTTCTGAAAGTTTAAAGTTTCCCAAACATTTTTTTTAAATCCAGCTTCCAACTCCTTATAGTAAAAGTAGCTTTGCTTATGTACCATATTGTATCCTAACTGGGTGCTTGTCTATACCAGGAGCAAGGAAAAGATTCCCCTTAACACATGGGTTAGTGTCACTTTGGAGCGTAATGGACGAAAGGGTCAGATGCGTATTAATAACAAGGAACAGGTTACAGGAGAGTCACCGGTAAGTCTATGAACAATGAAACACCTTGTTATATGAATGCTTCTCTGTATATTATATGTGTGACTTCCTGATTTTTAGGGTTCTTTCACTGAGCTCCGTGTGAGGGTATGACCCGGAAGACTTTCTGTGCTGCTTATAGAAAACAATGATTCCATAAGAAAATTAGATAAGATAGAGCCTGAGTGAGTTTTAATGGTAGTTGGCAGTTGCTTTAGACTCCTTCATAACATGAGGTGAATTCAGGGATGCCAATGTGTGACTTAAATTAAAGGAAATAGTTACTGAAAGAAATACAGGGGCCACCATTGCTGACCTCCTCCAAAGAATGCTAGTTTTCTAGCTTTAGTACTTCCCCAATCATTAACCCAGAACAAAGATACAGATTTGTAAATATGTATGTTTTGCATAATTTTTGCCATCAATGCCTCTAAAGGCACCAGGTTACTAACATTTTAACAAGGTCAGGAGCAAAGGTCTTTGATATTCAAAGGGTTCCCTTAACCCAGGTCCTATGACACTTCCTTTACATGCAGATCTGGTGTGCTTCATGATAGACTGTACTTTGAGACTGCTAAATGGACTACAGTACAGCAGATGGAATATATTACAGAGTGACCAAGTGGTTTGCATTTTTGCAAAGCAGTGCTCAAGTCCTGGGTTAAAATCTACCCAAGACACTACCTGCATGGAGTTTGTATGTCCTCCACATATTGGCATAGGTTTCTTCCACAATCTAAAACCACAGAAGAGTTAACATGCTTTCTCCAACACTGGACATATAGTGTGACCATATAAGCTCTGTGGTGGGCAGTTGCTGACATGGATGGCTCCATGTTTTCTTTAGGCAGACACATTGAGGACTACAATAAAATGCATACATATAAATAGTTATGCTGACTTGATGATAGAAAATAATTTGGGTTTTATTTTCAGTTTCCCCAGGATAGGTGACGCTGTAATACAAATGATCTATTAGGGATACCGGACCCTTCTGGACACTTGTTCTTTATGATTTACGATGCTTTATAACTTGAGGTATTCCAGCTATATTTGCCCCTATTGAGGTAAACATGTTGGGGGGGGGGGGTTCCCATGGGTAGGAGAAAAGGCTGAAGCAATTTTTTACTAAAAGGAGCTCAGTATATGCTGAGGCAATGTGCAGACGGACGTCATTTTGTTGTAGTCCTCAATATGTCTGACAAGCCAGTATTCAACCCATCAACACCTGCAAACATTGTGGCCAGTCGGCTGGGATAACAGATTAAGGCATTTGAGCAATATCAGTTTTTTTTTTTTGGTCCATGTTCTCTACACTATGCTTTGGAAAAAATGATGGATACATACAACTGAATTAAATATGTAATTTACATGTGCTAAATTGAGGAGCAAGTCTTCTGAAGCACAGGTATGATGCATATGATGAATACTAATGGAGAGAAATAAGTTACACTCTGCTTTCTTTAGTATCCTCCGATGTCTCCAGGACCTTCGGGAGACATGCTCCTCATTGTTCCTCCAGTTGTGTTGTGCTCTACGTAGTGACCGCCAAGCCCAGTTCTCTGTCTTGTGTAAAGGGCCCTGTGTATACAAAACCCTAATTAGCCACCAAACTCATGTTTCGGTAATTAAAGGGATGACTTGGCAATTCTTGACTTATGTTGGAATAGTGGCATGGAGGGACATTCAATCTCGTAACAATGAAAAAAAGATAAAAGAAATCAGAATAATATTTTGTGTTGCTGGATGCCCTACAGTACTGGGAAAACAGAAGTGTTTGCAGTGTTTTCAGAACTCCTTTCTTTTTATATAATGACCTCTGCTTATTCACTAGGACATTTTCTTTCACCCTTTTATGTGCCTCATTTTAAAGGGATGAATAAATCAAAATATTTATTTTGCTCTCAATGGTAAAGTCAATTCTTTAAGCTCATTTCTTGCAGTAACGTGTACGTGTTCCATGTTTGCTTTATTCTTTGCCTTTTTTTTCTTTTCAAACTGTTCTATGGTGAAATTACAAAAACAAATGGAGCTTCAGAGAGCAACTCTGGGTAATGAGTAAAATTGTGCTATCTGGGAGATATTAAATAATTCAAAAGGATTAATTATTTAACTGCTTTTGTTAATTTACTTTATAATTGTCTTAAAAAATTGTTCAAAGGGCCATTTCTCCTAATACAGATTTTTTTCATTTTTGGTAAATGCTGAAAAGTCAAATCACCAATCTCTTAGGACCCAATCGGCCTATTGCATCACGGTACTGAGTGTCTGTGCATTCTTTCCAAGTGCAGTGCCAATATTAATGCATAGCACCCACACTGCAAGGCATCACAAAGTACATGACGTGTTGTAATGGGCTGTGTTGGTAATTAAAGAGGCATGTGCATTTCTATGTGTGTGGGCCATTCAGAATTAACGTGCCTTAATGCAAAACACATGACTGCACCACTAGTGTGTAAAACCAGAATCAGATTCCTCAGGGGCTCAGATGGTAAAATCTCTGCATTTGAGATCCTAAATCCTAATACTCCCCTTCCCCATTACATGGGGTTCCAACTCTCCCTGTTGTATGTGTCCTTTATTTTCTATTGTGGTAAATGCAAAAAGAGGCGTAAGCACCCATATGTCCCAGGTGGACAGAAACTGAGTTCAAACAGGGCAGAAAAACATTGCTATGGAATATCCAAGACATATGGGAAATCATTTACTCACTTGGTTTATCTATGTCCAACTGTAGTTAAAATCACTTTTAGGTTGACCCTTTAATTCAAAAACATTTATGTTAAATAGTTACATGTGTAAACATACCAATTCAATGACTGTTATCTAATTATTAAAAGCCCCTATTTCTTATGGATTGGCATTTTATATCTTCATCTCAAATGGTTCTACACAGTTATCACAAGACAGAAGTCAGTAGGACTCTAAGGAGTGAAAACCTGTGTGATAAACTTGGTGAATTGACCCTATTGCTACAATGGCAGAATTAAAAATTCCATTAAGTTTTTATATAATATTTCCATGACCTCTTGCTGAAGGGTTTTCAGAGGCCACTTGGAGAGAATGCTGTCTCTTGCCATCAGTTCTGTTCTGTAGATCCACCCTGCTCCAGGAGACTACATGTGGGGACGTATTATTCCAATGGACAGTCCTGGACATTCTTGATTAGACATGGTGAAAGTGTTGACAGGATTTAGATGTAAAATCCGTTTTCATAGTTGGCATTACTGGAACTTCAGAGCTACAGAGTTAAAGTAGACATGGCCACCTGCAGCCATAGAGATCTGCACAGCCAGAAGTCAACCCAGTGCACAAAATGAGTGTTTCTGTAGAAATCAGAAGCACCGTGCAAGCTGTAACCCTTGTTCCTATATTAATAGCACATTTTCATCATTGACTGGCATATTCCCTTAATTTTACACATGATGTAACAGCAGCTTCTACACAGACTTGTTTCAAGACACATTGAAGACCAGCTTGGATGTGTCACGGGATTCTGGGGTGATATATGGGAGACAAATGACTGAACAGGCGCACCTTTAAAAAGAACTGCCAGTTACGTGACATGGGATTTGTTTTAATTTTTTGTGAAAAGCACAAATTAGAACAGACACCCGTGTCACAGCTTTGTGGCAGACATTCCCTACTCAGCATAATGGGACATATGCAAGATAACTAAGGAAGCTTTAAAGTAAAAAAAAAAAAAAAGATCATGTGCCTTGCATTCATTTTGTGCTCCATCAATGTCTGTGTGCCCTCTGTTAGCTGTACCTAGCAGCTATAGGGAATGTAAAGGCCACATTTATGGACATAAAACGTTCATGCTGTGTTCATACTAATGAGATCAAATATGTAAGGCAATCTTGCTGCATGCATTGTAAGGGAAACCTGTCACAAGGCTGTACGCATGCCTCTGCAGTCATTTTCTCTGATGTCTGGGCATCATACTAGCTCTGGGGCAATTATGTTACTCATAAGAGATTAATGTAAACCTGTCAAGAATTAAAGGGCAACACCTTGGACTATGACCTTTTACCTTTGCTTCCCTCAAAACGTCAGCATTAGTTATTGACAGCACCCCACTGTATTGTATGAACAGCACATGTGACCGCTCCGGAGCTTGGCAATTGGGTGTGTGTCGTGTGCTGCACCCATGTGCCATGAAGTCTCCTGCTGTGCACTTTTATGATGTAGAATACATTGCAATTCACCAGGAAGTGTGAGACCACTCATAAGGGCCACAATTAAAACTACTGCTTTCATTTAATTTGTAGTCATTGTTTTTCCTACAGAAATGACAGCTACGATTTGCCTGCCTGCCAGCACCTCCACTTAACCCTTAGTTCATATTAAGCTGGATACATGTTTAACAGTTTGGCAATCTCCTTTAGATTTGCCAACAACAATGTATTGTGAGGGTCTACTGAAGCAGCAGTTTATATTTAATCAGGTAGGCCCTCACACTTCATAGATGCTGGTAACTCATCCAATCAGCTTGTAATTTGTGTGGCCATCTTAAAGGATCTGTGTTGAGTGTCAACTATAGATAAATATTCCTAGTAGTTGTAATTAAACATTTGCTGCCAAGCTCTTCCATGGTTCTAGGACACAGGCATTTAAAGCAATTGTTAGATTCAGCCATGATTTGGCTATTTTGTAGAAAAGCAGTTAGAAGGACATAATCAATGGCGTTTTCTCCTAGCCTAATCACAGGGAAAAGCTGTACACTTCATCAAAGCCACATCACTTCCTTTGTGTAAGGCCACAAATCTCTATCCTATTGACAGCCATTGACAGTGAGCTGTTCATTTTATTGTGCATTATGTCTGTACCCAGCACAGCCGCTCGCCTGACTGGGGTGAAAGTGATCTGTGGGAAACAAAGTGAAGACCTCCAATAAAGACATAAAAAAGAAGCGCATTTTAATTGACTTAAAATCACTTAAGAGAGAGGAAAGAGAACGCATCCGAATAGCAAATAGTACTTGGCTTAATGCCATACAATTAAGAGCAAGCCGTCAGTAGTGTAAGACAACTGCTTAACTCACACAAACAATACAAACATGGACTGATGCTTTAATTGCTGCCTAGAATCTGTAGGGATTGGCGCTGTTCTAAAGCTTGCTGAGAAACTTTGAATTGTGGATGGATGACGTCTGCCACCCTGCATGCTAAAGCTTTTTACAATCACTGATGACTTGTTTTCTCCCTCTTTTCCTCCGTTTCTCTCTCTCTCTCTCTGCTATTGTTGCATACTGTCTGGATTTCAGAAATCCCGTAAGGTAAAGATAACCACATGTATTTCATCCCATATACCATGTGAACACATTGTTCCAGTCATTCCAATCACCTTTAGGGCTCATTCACACTTATATCCAGATGTGTTCTTAGTGTGCGTTTTTCCTGCACTACATTGTAACTCATTGGGGTATTTGTATACATTTACTCAGGGGGACCATCTCCAGCTTTTTGCACATAGCTAATCCACAAGATGCAAACATACAGTTGCAGTTTAGCTGTAGCTAAAAACACAAAAAAACAGACACAAAAATGTTTTGTTGGGAACCATGCCTTTGGAAACATGGAAAACGCACCTATAGCTCACCTTTATTGCAGTGTGAATGGGCAATTAGAATAGAGTAGATGCTGGCTTGGTGTCCATTTCTCTCCTTTCCTTCAAAGTATTTTTCTGCTTCACTTGCTTTCAACATTCTGAGACTAGATCTGTCTTTTTGCAGGAATTTTCCAATAATGTAGCCATCCATCGCCATAATTCCCACAAGCATTGAGTACTAATTAATGTAGATCTTTAATCAATGGGAGGGAGTTGGGGTATAAAAAAAAAGCAGCTTGTAGTAATTTCTGTAGAATGTAAAGGAGAACTACAAGCAAAGAAAAAAAAACACTAACATAAAAAAATAAGGTTCAAAATATTTTTGGCCCTGAACAACATGAAACCCGTTTCAAAATACGCTTTACTAGCTTGTCCTGAATACACTGCAGTGGTCCCTCTCACTCTTCCCCTTTCAGTAGCTGTAAACTGCTGTGTAATATTCAGTGTAATTCTACGGCCGTTCATGCAAGTGGACCGACACACAGGGTATTTACTAAATCTAGTGCAGCTCTGCACAGAAACCAATCAGCTTCCAGGTTTATTGTCAAAGCTTACTTGAACAAGCTGAAGTTAGAAGCTGATTGGCTACCATGCACAGCTGCACCAGATTCTGAGTGCTCCAGTCTTACACAATCTACCCCAGTGTATGTGTTGTGTATTAATAGGTTTCCAAGTATTTGTTTTTTTTTTTATTTTGACTGTGCCTCTCCTTTAATGTTGCTTTTAACAATGAGCTTTAAAAAGAGGCATATAGATCTGTAAAACTGATAAATAATGTTGGTAATGGGATTGCGCATCCCTGTGAGAATCAGAGACATGTAGGAGGAAATCATCATATGCATACTTGTAGAAAACTACATAAGCCCATTTCTACGAGTGCTGCAATCTAACCTAATCCAGCAGAGGGAGCTATCGATGCGCTTAATCACAAAGCTGATTGCTTTTTGCATTGCCTTTAAGGCTGAGACTTCAAGCATTTCTTTCATGGAGTGTACATTATAAATACATTGAACTGTGCTTTAATGGCTTCCTTTCATACAGCAAGAATGAAAGGTACTATAACACAGGCATTCTGGTATATTTCTAGGAAGGAGAATATTAGGAGGGTGAGAGAGTTGCAGGAATGACAAATTAAAGCTTAGCCTAGAAATGTTGTAGGTTAGTGGGACATCTGTAAATATGGGAGCAAACTGCCATCATATATTGCACACTTTATTCTTTGTATAACGCCATTTGTTTCCTCCTCCAGACACCACACAATGCACTGAACCTGAAGGAGTCTCTGTTTGTTGGAGGAGCACCAGACTTCAGCAAGCTCGCTCGAGCTGCTGCAATATCTACCAACTTTGAAGGATCAATCCAGAAGGTAAGGTCCTTGGCAGTATAGATGACATGTCAGAAAATGGATTATGGTCATTGTTCCTACAGTACTATAAGGGCATTTACATATAGGTACCAATAACGTGTTGCAGTCACCTCTCCTGTTTCACTTGCTTGCTGTTTTTTTTGCAGCTTTGTAGATTCGGTTTCTAGTGTCTGATAACTTCAGTCACCATCTAGAATGAACCCACCTACATACTGCGTTGCTTGAAGCCAGAACACACTGTTAGGGTTGGATTGCGAGACCAGAACAGTAAAGTCCAATCACTGTGCAGACTAGGGTTGCCCATAGATTGGTCTTTTTTTTTCAATAAGTCAGCATGCTGATCAAACAAAATAAATGGATCCCCCTATTCACACATGCAAGGTGGATGGAGGAATCCTTCCTGCTGTGCCACTGTATTCTATCAATGGGAATCCTCCGCTGTCAGAATACGCTGAACAGAGCCTGCAGCCAATGGGCTGTAAGCCGCGGATCGACAAAAGTTTTTCAACAGTCCCATTTGACAGAAGTCGATAGGGAATGGCCATAGATGTTACAAAATTTTAATTTCCATCCATCTATATTATTATGATTTTAGGGTATATCACAAAAAGGTTTTATTATTAGTAAACTTTCTAGGGAGAAAGTGTGACTTTTTGGTGGGATCACAGTGAAGGAGGTTATTTATTAGCTTAAAGCTGGCCATAGATGGTTGGGGCTGAACAAAACAAAATCTTAGATTCCTCCATCTACACAAATGAGATGGATGGAGGAATTCCCACCTGAGAGAACTTGCCTCTGCCTAGTGGGTGTGAACAGTAATAGCAGGGAGAAATGTCCTAGCAACAAGGCTGGACGGGGGATGCCAATTCTGAGAGTTTTTCATTCAGGCCCTGGAAGATATGTAAATGGCCTACACCTATAGTCAGGGAATTATTCAACTTTATTCATAGCTGTTGGTTTCATCTACAGATGCCCCTTACCTGCATAGACAGCTTTTGGGAAAGGTGAATTAACCCTTTAATTTTAAGAAACGTAAGATTGCTTACAATCACATACATTTCTAAATATAATGAAAGACTGTTGTTCCTCCTTCCAATTTCCTGCACCGCTTGAACTGTCATCATAGCTCCTACAGGAGGAGCCACTGACAGGCACGAAGTGCCGTAACACCAGTGCCACGTGGATTTTGCTGTCCTTTTTAGTGCAAAGCAAGCTCTGCCTGGAGCTCTTGTGTGTACTGACCCATTTGATTCCACCTGCCTTATAAGTCCTGGGATGTAAGGGGTGCTCTGCGGGTTGGCAGGTAGCCCTTTTTTCACTATCCCAACATGTACTGATGGGATATGCACTGAGGCTGATACATGAAAACAGCTGAAGGTGTCGTGACCCTTTAGCCCAGGGTTGTCCTATCTGCGGCCCACAACAGTTCTGAATGCCCAGCACAAAATTGTTAAATTACTTAAAAATATTGATTTTTGGGGGGCAAATTTTTTGTAAAAATATGTTTACGCTTAGAGAACACATGCGGCCAAAGAAAAATTTGAGTGTCTCTTTTTTGGAATTTTAAAGGTTTTATCTCCCAAAGAAAAATCCCCCACTCTTCACAATCACACCTTATTCGTGTCATCACTTTTCGGCAGCACCTATGTTTGTGAGCAACTGTTTTCAAGGATGAAGCACACAAAGGGAAAATTTAGAACCAAAATATGTGATGAGCACCTTTGAGAATTGCAACTTCATCCATGGAACCAGATATTGATGTGTTAGTTTATCAAAAACAGTGTCAAACATGGCACTAGTTTTATGTTGACCTCTTTTAATTTGATAGGTATATTATGTATATCAGTGATTGATACCTTGTGATCTGCCTGACGTTTTCTGCTCATCAGCCATCCTTATTGTTAGTGTATTTTATGTGTGGCTCAAGACAATTCCTCTTCTTCCAATGTGGCCCCGGAAAGTCAAAAGTTAGGAACACCCCTGCTTTATCCTGGTTCATACACAAGAAAACAATTAGCTCATTCAGTGAGGCAAAGCAAAGAGCAAAGCAATTAAAGTGATTCTAAAGGTTTCTTTTTTTAAAGAAAAAATAACAAACATGTCTATACTTACCTGCTGTGTGTAGTGGTTTTGCAGAGAGAAGCCCAGATCCTCCTCTTCTCTGGTCCCCGGCAGGCTCTCCTGGCCCCTCCCTCTTGTTAGGTGCCCCCACAGCAATAGCTTACTGTGGAGGCACCCGCTGCTGCTTTTGTCCATTAACACACACAGCCGAGGCTCGGCCCTGCTCCGTCTTCTCATTGACTCACTGGCTGTGATTGACAGCAGTGGGAGCCAATGGCTCCCGCTTTAGTCAATGAGAAGAGGGAGTCCCGGTATAGCCGAGACTCCAGTGCACATTGCTGGATCGAGCGGAGGGGGGGGGGGGGAACTTGAGCCTTTACAACCACTTTAAACTTAAGATGCCTATGGACACAGATGTGTGCTACTACCCAAATCACAAGGTGAAACTAAAGGAAAAAAAACTAATGCAGCCACCACACAGGATTGCTAAACTACAATAATTAAATGTTTGTCCTTGGATTTAACACTGCTTTAAAATGAATTTGAACTTCACATGGAATATGAATGTTCTGTAAATCACATGCTGTGCTCACCTCCGTTTTATCTCTGTGTCACTCAGCGATAAATATAATAAATGAATCTCTTGCTGCTGACAGTCAGTATTTTGTTTATTGCAGTGACCCTGCTGTTACTGAAGTTACAGATTATGACTCTTCAGTCAGCCGTTAATTAGCTGTTCATTTAATCCTGTTGCTTTATGATTCTTTCTCTTTGGGCCTATTTATTAAAAAAATAGTTCCTTTGCTTATAGGCTGATTTCAAGTGAAAAGGAACATGCCATGTTTTTTTACTAAAAATCTACACATTTCCCCTTAACCCTGGACAGGAGCAATGAATTTGAGATTTACAGGGTTCAATCTTAGAGAAAATTACAGCAAGAATTTACCTAGATTATGAAGAAATGGACATAGACAGAAAAGAGAACACTAGTAAGTTGATTACTGCAGTCTTCCAGAACACAGTGCAGTGATCGCATGGACCCCTCTTCTGCCAGTACCAATGATGGGACATGCTTCTCTCTACAAACTACGAAGAAATAGGGACCTCAAAGGAAATAGAAGAAAGCCAAGCCCAAAATACATAGAAAAATGCACTGCATGACAAATGCAGTGCAAAACGCATTCAAACATGCATCGAAACACACGCAGCCAAACACAATTCAAATGCATGTAAACAAGCAGTCACAAATGTACAGTTATGTGCAGTTTCTGGTGTGAATGGGCCTTAAGTCTGTTGGTTTTCAAAAGAACAAGCTCTCTTGCAGATGTATCAGTTACAGGGATGAGACAAACCATTTAAAGCTGTCAGAGGTGCTTACTTTGAAAACAAAAAGGGCATCCAAGAGGCGCTGGGATTTTCTATGAGTTTAAACAAGGTAGTAGGACTAGCAGATGTAAACATTTACATCCGGTAATGTCCGTACCCGATAACATCCGTTTTTTTGAACAGAAGAAAACTCTTCCGTAAAAAAAAAAAAATGGAACGGATGTAAAACAGATGAAAAAACTGATGAAAAACAGATGTAAACTAATGAAAAACGGATGTAAACTGATCCGTTTTTTTCTTTGAAAAAACGTGACTGAACTGATTAAAAAAACGGAACGCCCGTGTGAAAGGACTCTACTGCTGGCCATACATGGGCTGATGTCTCCCTCAAAATAATGGTTGAGAGATATCTACCTGTTGTTGGATCTGCAGCAATGTGCATAATAAATGGAAGAAAAGGCGTCCAACACAGAAAAGGGGAGGAACAGTGCCAGCTATGATAGTCACTTCTGGTGGCCAAAGGTACTCATCATTATACTTGAAGGTATTGGGCTACATATGGTCACACTTAGGAGTGGTTAAAAAGAAAATAAAACAGAATATTGAATGTAATGTTTTTTTGTTCTTGCAGCTCAACATCAAGGGCTTTCCAGTACTGAGAGAAGAGAACATCCTCAATGCCATTGAAATCGCAACATTCCTTGGCCACCCATGTACCCAGAAACCATACCCCTGCCAGAATGGAGGACTATGCATCCCTAAAAAGGAGAACTACGAGTGTGTGTGCCAGCGGGGCTTCTCTGGAGGACAGTGTGAGAAAGGTAAGCTCACCCTCATGTTACAGCACACAAGGGATGTACACAAGAGAAAAAATTCAAATCCTTTGCATTTGTTTAAAAAAACAATAGTGTTTGCTCCCTTGACCTAAGTAACTATTGTGTTTAAAATGTATTTCCACCTTTGCAGCCAAATATGAGAAATCTGCACTATAGGTTTGTGTTCCCATTCACACAGCAGACCTCAAAAAAATTCTTACCTTTTTAGTTGATTCATTGTATTATTATTATTATACAGGACTTATATAGCGCCGACAATTTGCTCAGCGCTTTACATAATGGAGGAAGACAGTACAGTAACAATACAGTTCAATACAAGAGGGATTAGAGGGCCCTGCTCCTTGGAGCTTACAATCTAGGAGGGAGGGGATAATGTTACAAGAGGTATTTGGCTGTGGGGGATGGAGTTGTAGGAAGAGTAGAGGATTCCAATATTAGCTGGGGTCGGGGTAGGCTTCCCTGAAAAGATGGGTTTTCAGAGTGTGCCTAAAAGTGAGCAGAGTAGGCGATAGCCTGGGGTAGGAAGTTCCAGAGGATGGGTGAAGCCCTTGAGAAATCCTGGAGACGAGCATGGGAGGAGGAGACAAGGGAGCTAGAGAGCAGGAGGTCTTGTGAGGAGTGGAGAGTACGGATTGGTTGGTATTATTAGTTTTGGGTAGTATTGTAGCAGGTATATATAGAACATTATAAACAGCTTCTGTTGCTTTGGATAGATGGCAGTGTGGGGATAAGGGACAAACTCGGACATTTTTCTTAAGTGCTTAATATACAAAACCCCAGATCTTTAAACCTTTGTTAGGACAGACAGTCCTGCACATCTAGCTTAATAATAATAATAATAATGAAATCTGCCAGAAAAGTACAGAAAGAATTAATTATGGTAAACATAACTCCCCCATTTTGAAATATTAATTATAAAAAAATATTTTTTTTTTTTCACTAAAAATCCTACTGTCACATTGTGTATTCATTCATTATAGTAACATCCACATTGTAGAGGATTTTTAGAATATATTGAGCATGAGCACCACTGTACTATGTAAATTGTATAATAAAACTGTATCTGTCCTGGTGATAGTCAACGTTCTTATGTATAGTCCTTCAAAGTGTACACATTTACATACAGTAGAGTACAAGGACCATTTATGGCAAGAATGTGATTGGGAAAAAATAGGAGGAAGAAAAAAAAAATCTATAGTATGGCAGCTAATTATTTAGCCTATGGGGTCCTGGGTCGATATTTGCTTTTGGCACCACTTGATGGGCACTGTTCGTTTGTGGCGCAGGGGATGATGCTTTTTCCTAAAGTTGTTGTAAAGGCTGAAGGTTTTTTACCTTAATGCGTTTTATGCACAAAAAAAAAACTTTCTGTGTGCTGCTCCCTCCACAGCCCCCCAAATACTCACCTGAGCCCCTTCTCAATCCAGTGATGTACACAGGAGCCTTGGCTGTTCAGGGTCTCGTTCTCTACTTTAGTTGAGACACAGCAGTGGAAGCCATGGGCTCCCATTGCTGTCAATCACAGCCAGTGAGGAGAGTGGGAGGTGGGGCCAAACTGCAGCTTTATGTGTCTTATGGATACATAGAGCAGGGCTCAGGAGCGAGCATGCACCAGCGCCCCCATAGCAAGTGGCTTGCTATAGGGGACACTGGTTAAGGGGGAGAGGTCAGGAGCTTCAGCAGGGGACCCAAGAAGAAGAGGATGGGGCTGCTCTGTGCAAAACCATTACACAAGTATGACATGTTTGTTATTTAATTAAAAAAAAACAATGCTTTAAAATCACTTTAGCCTCTCCCTTAATGCTCCAAACTTTACCTGCTTTCTTGCATACTCAGTTCTTCCACACTAGGATTCCATATGCCAAAAATATGATCAGGGGTGGACTGACAACTCATGGGGCCCCTGGGCAATAGGGGATCATGGGGCCCCTGTGTCCTTGCCCAACCTCAAAAAAGCCTATAAAAAGGTACCAGGGGCATCTCATGGGGCCCCCTACTGACCCAGAGCCCTCGGGCAGTGCCTGAGTTCCCAAATGGTCAGTCCGCCCCTGAATATGATATTCCTCCAGCAAAAGATACCAGGGAAGTCCAAGCACAGGAATTTTCTGCTTTAATCTCACAAGAATGTGCAGCCACACACCAGGGTTTATTTACTAAAGCTGGAGAGTCCAAAATCAGACTCCCTTCTGCATAGAAACCAATCAGCTTCCAGGTTTCATTGCCAAAGCTTCATTGAACAAGCTGAGGTTAGAAGCTGATTGGTTTCTATGCAGAAGGGAGTCTGATTTTGGACTCTCCAGCTTTAGTAAATAAACCCCCCCGTGTCTCTAGGATTAAGCACATTTGTTGGGCGAAATGCATCAGTGGAAGACTCCTGGAGGAGACTTCCAAAAATGTGATACTTCCAGATGGTTTGGACAGTGCTGTATATCTGCTGTGTGGCTGCATGTTCCTTATGACAACAAAGTATTCAAGTTCTGACAAGTACCCATTTGTCAGCGGAATTAGACTTTGGAGCTGAATCAGTTTGGTCTGCGGAGTTTTTTTGTACGTAATTCTCCTACAATCCAAATACAGATGGAAAGGTTAATTGGCTAAAACTTGCTCCGTGCATGCATCTCTCTGACTGCAGTAACATGGAGCAGCAAAAGTTCAGTGTAAAGAGCTGAGAAATATGTCAGCACTATATAATATGAATAGTAAAAAATACATAATAATAGTCACGGTGGCAGAGAAATGATGTCAAACTATGTGATGGAGAATAACAGACCAAAAGATATTTTTATTTTCCCTAACAAGCATGGAGAATTGATGGAACAGTGGGAATATGATGGGCCAGTTAGCTCCTTTCTGCCATCAAATTACATTTTTCCAGGTACCATTTCATATTTGTACGTGATGATCTCAAAGATTCCTCTCTTGGATTCACACACTTCACGGCTGCCTGAGCAGAAGATGGAGGGAAATCGATAAATAAAATGGACTGTCAGGCAGATCAAATCTGAGCTATCCTCCGCGCAATACTTTCACCTCTTATGTTCCCACAGGAGGCAGCTGTGTAGCTGGGCAGTCTGGTTATCCTTGTTTTATTTGATTTTTGTGAGTTTGTCGTCTGTGGAACTGACCCTCACTGTACATCTACTCTGATCCATGACAACCAGCCATTTGGCTGGCATATCCAATATCTTGAAGCGTTTCCTCTGCCCATTTACTCACCAGCTGTGCAGCTGACCCTTTTAGTACCTCAGCACTCCCCAATTTATAAATAAATATATGCTGATAATAATAATATCGTCCCCAGCTGTACATTAGACAGCAGCTGTGTGTAGGCCTGACCGGTAGATCAGAAAGGAGGTTTAGCTAGGGATATGACTGAATTCTGGCCTAGTTGCCAAGGCCTTTCTCAAACACAACCATATGATTGTATATGCAGTTTAGAATGCATGTCCCCCATGTAATTGTATGAGAGAAAACGAGTTTGCTTTTCTGATATTGAGGAAATAACGGTAGAATGTTGACAGCCTGTGTATTGTTAATAAAGTGCATGTTTAGCGCTGATATCAGGATGTGAATGGCTCGCCGAGTTCTGGGCAGCGCAGATGACGTTTTTATTGTTCTGTTTGGAGCGCTTGAATAGCGGAGGACGATGTGTTTCTTTACATTGTGCTCATGTTTTGGTGTTTCTTTTCTTGCGCATAATAGATTGATATTAGCATTTAAATTGCAAAATAAATATAGCCTTTATTTTGAATAATTGAAGAACGTCACAGGTGTGGAATTTACATTTAGAAAAGTGTCTCCGGTTTTATTTATTCAGTGGTAAATGGTGAGTAGGGCAGCACCTCATGTTACTGCAGATCTATAAACTACAGTAAAAGGAAACTCCACATTCAGAAATAAAAATAGACATTATATATGTATTTGATCAAAGTTATTGATTTTAGGAATTCCTCTTCCATTTCAATGTGTGGCAAGCTATTCTATAACTGCCCCAAAACGATCTTTCCCTTTCATGTATGGCAACAATACTGTGTTAAAGGATAAATTCACCTTCGGGAACATGTTACATGTTCCACCCATTTTTAGCTGATCCCCTCCCTCCCTGGGACAACAGTACGGGGAGAAATTCCCCATACCAGCTGTCACTTTTTGAAAAGAATATAGCCATGCGGGGCTCCGCTCACACGATGCGTCATTCATTTACAGAGTTCTGTGAATGTGAAAACTACAAGCACCAAGATCCTTTGCTGTCAGCGTGTTGTTCTCAATGAACTATGACAGCGTTGTTGAGCTCTCTGATATTTCATTGATTCTTCCTGTCAGTGTGAAACTGCCTACCTGTACGGAGTACAATGTATGGGCAGACAGATTACACTGACAGTCTGCAGGAGCCCTGCATGGCACCAGTAAAATCCTTACAATGTTGACCTTGAGGGAGTGTGCAGAGAAGTCGGCTGAGAACAATGAATTATTAACCACTCCCGCAGTTAATACTGTATATACCAAATTACAGCTACAGGGCAGCACGGGTGTGCAAAATCAAATGTATATACACGTGAATATGCAGTTTTGGGTAGGGGGCACACGTACGCCCTACCCCACCGCAATTTGCGGCCTCAGGCTGTCAATCATCACTAGGTCACAGTCAGTGATTCCTCATCGGTACACGGTGATCACCGAGTATCTCCGATGAGGGGAGAGACCTGTGTATAAACAACACAGTTCTCTCTCCTGTCAGCTTTTGCACACTGCTTTGTATGGCTCTGCTATGCAGAGCCATACAAAGCAGTGTGCTTACAGTGTAAAGCACGCACACAGTGAAACTGCACACAGTTAACCCTTTGATTGCCCCACATGTTAGCCCCTTCCTGCCCAGTGCCATTAGTACAGTGTCAGTTGTCAGTGACGCCAAGTCGGTTCCCCCAGTGTCAGAATGCCTGCCACAGTCCCGCTATAAGTCTCTGATCTTCGCCATTACTAGTGAAATTACAGTATCTATACCGCCATTTGTAGATGCTATAACAGTCATGTAAACCAACTAATTTACACATATTGGGATTTATTTTAGCAAAGACATGTAGCATGTTTTTAATTTTTTTTACTGGATATGTTTAATAGCAAAAAGTCAAAAATATTGTTTTTTTTTTCCCCAAAAAATTGTTGGTCTTTTTTTGTTTATAGTGCAAAAAATAAAAACCTCACAGGTAATCAAATACCACCGAAAGACAGCTCTATTTATGGAGAAAAAAGGATATAAATTTTATTTGGGTGCAGCGTTGCACGACCGCACAATTGTCAGTTAAATTGACACAGAGCCGTATTACAAACAATGGCCTGGTCAGGAAGGGGGGTAAATCCTCTGGAGGGCAAATGGTTAACATAGGACTTCTGAAACCTGCGTTTTCCTGCACCCTTGTACTGTAGATCTTGCTCACTTTTCTCAGACTACAACATGGCTTTAAAGCTAAGCTTTAAAAATACGCTGGTGGTACATATATACTGTTTGTTATTCAGTATGGTTGTATTTAGTGTGCAGTAATCCAGAGAAGCCAATCAGATTTCAGTTTACTGCACTTTGATCTCTCCAGTAATATACACATCTTAGATCCTGCAATAAGTAATAGAGAAGATAAAAGAATGACTATGGCTGGGAGTTATTAGTTTTACTCAATACCGCTTCTTAGATTTTCTGTTTAATCTGACAGCAATATTATTTATTTATATCTCCACTTTCTACTTTGCCTGTTCATCTTTCCCAAACATCTAGTATATTAACCTGAAGAAGAACTTTAAATATCAGTCTGTGACACCATGACTCCATTCTTCTCTGTCTGCACTGACCTCTCCTTTTTAAATAAAATATGTCTTGCAGGAGACTGTGAGGAATGGCTCCTTTGTTTTCTCACAACCTTTTCAGACCCATGTACTATATTCCTCCTTTGTTTTCTCACAACCTTTTCAGACCCCCATGTACTATATTCCTAACATTTATGTCGACTTAAAGTCTGGGCATACTTTTCAATAAACACCCCTCACCCACTCTCATTAAAAATCTACATTTACTGACAGAGCCCAGATGTAGATGAACAGCGTTTTTTCTGCCGTAGCCATCCCAAGCCTGGGCAGTACCCAGATCCCGCAGGGCAGCTTGTCTTCTCTGAACTCCTGTAAATGTTTTGGTGCCTGACATTCTACTCTATGGCAGGCCATGACACATGCATAGGACATCAAAGGAAGAAGCAGTGATGTCAGATGGAAACATTGTGCAGCTCTCTAGCTGGGGTCTGTAAGTAGATTTTGATGAGTAAGACAAGGGGGTATATTCAGTGGTGTATTTAGGTTTTGTGCTGCCCTAGGCAACACAAAATGTGCCCCCCTGGAGACAGCCTGACATTGACCAACAACACCCCTTATCCCCCCCCACCCAAGAGAGTCTTCCACTACCATTGTCCCCATACACTGGCCACTCTCCTCTCAACGAGAGAAATAAAGAGACACTCACCTTCACATCTCTGGACATCAACCGGAACTTCAAATCTCTGGTCACCAAGCCGCATGTGTCCCTTCTTCCAGGAGGGCGGTGCTGCCCCCCTGAAAAATGCTGCCCTAGGCAAATGCCTTGTGGTAAATACACCCCTGGGTATATTATAAATCTTTTAGAATATAGTACAAATCTTGTAAGCCAAGTGACTCTATATTTTTTTATTTGACATAATTTCTGTGTTTTGTTTACTTTCATAGTTATGTTTTTTTTTATTCCATTTATTACCTTGCTGTGTACATCTGGTTCATTTTAACTGATCATGGTTGATCTTTACAGAAAGCTCTGTGTACAGAACATAATTGCCTAGGAATTAGACTAGAACCTCGCTAAACTAACTGCCACTGCTCTTCATTGTAGCTTACAGAAACCACAGAAGGAAAGTAGTGAACATTTTTTAATATTATATAGCCTTGCAGACATAACACCGGAGTCAGACAAATCTATAGCTAAAGATTCTCTTTCACCTCTTTCATTTTTATAGCATTGATAAATTCTGCAGTGAGTTACATGGAGCTGTGAATGCCAGTACCCCAAAGTGCCTTCATTCTAATGGCTCTAACAGTCACATACAGTAAGGTCAGTTTTTGGAGGAAGCTTATTAAACCATCACCAGACTACCCTGAAGGGAAACAACCCAATTAGATGGGTATACAGACTCTAGGCAGACAGTGGGTTTCCATACCTGGACCAGCACACACAAGGCCAATAAGCCATGAGTAGAGGTAAATAGAAAGTTTTCTGGAGGATATTGGTGAAGGAGGGAGATCTCTTTTTAATGAACACTTATTATTTTGATTTCTTACCTTAAACCATATTGAAAGGTAAAAATTTTGGAAAGATCGGGAAGTAAAACTATCACATTTTTATTGCTGTTTGTGTCTCCACTGGGGAGAATGAATGCTTTTTTTCCCACAAATACAGAAAGCAAGGGGAAACCCGGAACAAGAATAGAGAACAATCTTTCAAACACGCCTGTTCTGGTGGTAGTTGTCTAAGGGGCAATTGCATCTCACTTTGGAGAGATTTTATTTTCACTTCATTTTGTGTCTCCACAATAGGATACACACCAAAGTAAAAACTAGAAGCGCTTTTAACCATTCCATACTCTATGCAGAACTAAAATGAAGTTATACTTTAAATGTTATAACACAAGGGAATAACAAGGGAAACAAATGGGAATCAAAATAAATACAGTATTCTAAAAACTGTTCTATGGGTGACTGATATATGGTAATGTTTGTTTTTATCCCCAGCTACCATTGAAAAATCAGCTGGAAGCTCAGAGGCAGTGTCATTTGATGGGAAGACTTACCTGGAGTACCACAAAGTGACCAAAAAGTAAGTCGGTGCCTTTTACAGCAGTTTTAAAGCACCCCCTCCCCCTTACAAAATGATAACGTGTCTTTAAGGGCACAAACAAGAATATGATAACTTTCAGGGAAAAACTTACCACATTTACACAGAAAGACATTTCATTACTGTTGAGAATAAAAAGATCAATTTTCAGCTCCATCATGGTGACGTGTCCCTGGAAATTAGCTTTCTCTGCCGCAGACCCCTACTCTGGCAGTTATTCAGCGGGCATCACACCAACAGGCAAACCTATGGACTGGTGCTCAAACCAAATAGGGAAGGCGTGCCATGCTCCTGTCGCGAGATAAAAGGCAGGGCTTCACAGTGATATAGTGAAATGTCGTCTAATATTCCAGATGTGCTGAGAAAGACAGCGACATTATGACAGCCCTGCAGGTTTCATAAATCTACTTCTCTGTGTAGAAGGAGCTCCTGTGAGTCATAAATTAAATCCGTCTTGTTTTATCTCTCCAGGAAATCATTAATTCAGGATACCCGTTATCCTGTTCTTCAGTGACTGATCATTGCTTTTGCTTTGTAGTGCCTGTCGGTGTGTGGCAATTAAAGTGGACCATTAAAGGGAATATATGTTGTTAAAAAAATATAAGCCATCCTGGCCAATGTCTGTATTTTACCTGCAGTTGAAAATAGAAGAAATACCTTTTTAAAATCATGTGCAGCTTTAAACTAAAATGCCACCAAAGTTATTCATTCTTCGACTAATTTGTTTCTGTTCTTGAACTTCTGGAGCTGCTGATTAATATGAACACTGAACATTTTATTAAGTTAGTGAAAGTGATAGCTTACCACTGACAGAATGTTTACTTTCAAAGAATAAGTGCACTTAAAAATAGCCAAGCAAATTAAGTGAGTTTATATATGAAACGTCCAGATTATTTCTTTCTCCTGCTGGGACTATTAAAGTGGTTGTAAGGGCTGAAGGTGTTTTACCTATGCATGAAGGTAAAAAACCTGTGTGCAGCAGTGCCCCCTCAATACTTGCAGAAAAAAGGAATTTGTGAAAAGGAATTCACAGAAAAGCGGCTACATCATGAACAGAATGTGATACTCAGAAAAATTTCCAAAAATTATGCTTTATTACACATAAATATTTGACATATGGGCAATCGCCCTGGTTTACCATCACCTCAGTAGGAGACAATACACACAGACCTAAAACCATATAAAATGACACCAAGACCGGTCTGGATAGATGTGCAACAAGGACAATGACCGCTATAGTCCTTGCAGCACTGGCACATAGGTTGACACTTTCTAAAGGAGGTGTATGCAAAAATTATACCATAGGTATACAGTGTCGCATGCTATATATATAGACATATGTCATAACCATATAGGTTATACCCCATATGGGGGGATTTCCAAAAATTATACCAAGGGTATATCATATCACATGCATGCAGTACAGTGAGCACAGTAATCGTCAAAAGAGAGGCATAACCATAAGCCTATATTAGGCAATAGATGGATATCACATAAATAATGCAGTACAATCCTATGCCGGCACATGTGGTTGGGGCCCATTCATCTATAATAAAAGTGACTGGTTATTAGGACTCTTAAAATTAAAAGAGCCCCGATTGTTGCCGTGATGGAGAAATAGATGCAAGTAGCAGAACACTGCTTTAACTGGTTTCTTCACCACAACATGTGGACTGCAAACCACTTTTTGTTGGAAACAAGATAAGGCCCAATGGATCTTCCGCCTGTTGAAATATACGTGGTATGCCTTGTTTCTATGTGAAGCACCATAATGTCCCCATCCTGTAGTAAGACAAGCAATATGAGAATAGTCACTGTAAGAGCTTTCACTCTATGGTAGACGTTATTGTCATATAAATCGCATGGGACCTTTTATCTAATGTCCTGTAACAGTCCACTCACCACCTGTGCAATGGGTAATAGGAAAGGAAAAGAAGTCCTTCATAAGTGCTGCCGTGTGGAACCAGGGAACCACCGCTTACATCAGCCGACATATCGCGGGTTCCGACCTCTCCATGGCGCCTGTACTGCCTTAGCATGACTCATGGCATGTGAAAATGGCTACCTCCTTGTAGGTCGGCGTGCGTTCCACCTAGTGCGCATGACCGGAAGTGACGTATCTGACGTATGACGTCAACGCTTTTCGCCGATGGGCGTATCTCACTCAGCTTCGTCAGGACCAAAATAACCCCCCTCAATACTTACCTGAGCCTCATCGCAATCCAGCGATGTGAATGACAGCCTTGGCTGGCTCCCGCTGCTGTCAATCACAGCCAGTCAGCCAATGAGGAGAGATAGGAGGCGAGGCCAAGCCGCAGCTCCATGTGTGAATGTAATTGCAAAATCCCAACGCACACGTTCCTGCATCAGAAGATGCTTGTATGGTTGGCTGACACCGACATAAGTCATAGAAGAGAAATATCGCCAGCACACCAGGTTTCTCCAATATGGGTCCAAAGCTTTTAATGTGTAATCACATAGTTACAAGGAAAGCGATATTTCGGAGTCTCAAAAGACCCCTTCATCAGGCATTTGACCATCACATCGTCATATGCCTGATGAAGGGGTCCCACGAGACTCCAAAACTTCACTTCTTGTTGCTTTCCTTGTAACTATGTAATTACACATTAAAAGCTTTGGACCCATATTGGAGAAACCTAGTGTGCTGGTGATATTTCTCTTCTTCCGTGTGTTTATGGACACACAGAGCTGCGGGTGCCCCCATAGCAAGCTGCTTGATGTGGGGGCAGCTGACAGACAGGAGGAGCCAGCAGAGCCTGCGGGGGACCCAGGAAGAGGAGGATCGGGCTGCTCTGTGCAAAACCACTGCACACAGTAGGCAAGTATAGACATGTTTTTATTTTAAAAAAATAAATAAACCTTTAGAATCGCTGTAAGGTCCCTGCCAGTCCAGGTTGACTTCTGCATTCTGATATCATTTTCTTCAGATGGAAAGAATCACTGACATTCCTATACATGTGTGTTCTCCTTAGGCTTATTAAGGATTGCTCAGAAGGGATGAGCAAGGAGCATATTAGAAGATTCAAGGGATGCCTTCTTTTTGTATTTAATCCTCCCCCCACATTTATTTTTTGGCATACTTCCAGACACTTTATTAAGACACATGCCGTAGAAAAATAATCATTTTGGGGATGCTGGAATTAAATCATTATGGTATAAGGAGTAGCATGTTATTGTTCATTATAATAGTGCCCTTATTATGTCAATACAAGGCAAAGTAATCATGGGATTTTCTAGAAATTGGTATGATTATTAGGAGCAGACTTGCCATAAAGCTACAGTTTTATACCAACATTAACTGCTTAAAAAACATAAAATGTAGCAAATGTAAGAGAAGAAGACAATCCAGAATTCTGACATTACAACACAGTTGCTGAGATTTATCTAGCCCTGCAAAAGTATTGTTTTGCAAGACAGAAACGTCTAAGGTGGCCATATCTCCCTGAGCTCCGAGACCTGTCTTTATACTCAGCCGATGGTGACAGCAGTACACACAGCACTTGAATCCTTCCATCAGCTCCATAGCAGGTGAAAGGATCAGGCCAGCTTGTAGGACGGTTCTCTAGCAGGTTATTAAATCTCCCCATGTGGTGGATACAGCAGTCAGATATACTTGTTAGCACTGCTGAGGTTGTCAAAATCAGCTCAGTACCTGCAAGCTCAAAATCAGGGAGCACCCCATACTCATGCAGTCATTAAATGACTGAATCCATTGTCCTGGTATCTGCTAGGCTTCTGTAACCTAATGAGCTGATAATCAAGTGTGTATGTAAAACAAATATGCTAAATTTAAGCTACCTATAGGCACCTTTAGGCAAAAAATGTTCTATCTAATGTAAAGTAGCTTCATGGAACTATCTCCAACCAGACTGTTTGACGATTCCCTTTAATGTTCGAACAATTGTCAGTGTTTGTCAGATATGTCTGTCTGCTGTCTTATTGTGTGTCCATGTTGTTTCCTTGTTTTCAAGCCAACTGACTAATGAGATACCTGAGTAAGTAAAGTGTCTTCTCCTGTCATACATCACAGTCAGCACGCATTGATCTCATCAGTTGTTCTCATTCATTTTACCCATTACATCAACATATTCTCACAACACCTGCTTTACAGACATGATCACCTCTGCCGTTATACCTTGCTAATAAAGCAAGATATTACCCTCAGCGTGGTACATTTTTACAGTGCCAGCCATCCTGTGCCTTCATTTAGTGAAACCTTTGTTTCCTTAGATCCTTTAAACCATGGGTTTTATCAGACATTAACTATAGTTCATGAAGGCAAAACAAAGGTTTCATAGCCTATTATAAATAATGGGCAGACCATTCTAGGGAATTGTGCATCTTCACTGTGTGTCCTTGTCTGTCCGAGAGTGGTATCACTTAAAATTACCTTTAAATTTGAAGTGCTCCTATTACTTTGCAAGGAGAATATTACCTTTATGACAACCTATTGATAGGACAATTATCCATGCTCTAATCTGCTGAATGAGCTGTGCTTCAATCAGTACACTAATCATATCCTATTAATGAGAGGAAGAAATCAAACTTCCCAGTAATGAGTGATAAAACTCATCATATCTACTATGCCGTTCACAGGCTTGTATAATAAGGCAGTACAAATAGTATTAATAATAACAAAAGTATGCAGTAAACCGTCAGATTTTACCTTCACCAGTCTACGGCTATCAGAAAAATTAAAGATAAATCCTGTTTCTAGGATTTCCTGTTTTCTTTATTAGTGAGACCCATATCTCACAACAGACATATTCAGACTTAAAATAAAGTATTTTTATATGTATTTAGCACTGCCCTGATTATTCTATCTGAATAATCCCCCTTTTTTTTTGAGGGCAACAGCTCCACTTTCCTTTCATCGGTTTTCAAAAATAAATCCTATTGCTGTCTTTTGTGTTTTAGTTTGACATTAGAGGACAAGCTAATTACGTACTCACTGATGAATTTAGAGAACATTTAATAGTCATACAGCGCTCCTGAAACATTATCCGAATATATGATCCGCTTGAATAATACCATTATTATGTTGTGTCAGTATTGTGTTGTTTTCTCTAACTCTTTCTTTGGATAAGAAAGAGGAATACGAATATTATTCTGCATACAATTCTCAGCACTACTTTCTTTTGTAATCAGAAAAACTGATTTTTTTACTGAGATTTGTCAACTGCAGCAATCACGTCATGCAAGAAATGGTTAGCTGATGTATCCATACCATTAACCTCTATTCCTCAGAGATCCAAGTCAAATGTAACAAACAAGATTAGCGAGTCTCATACAGCCTCCGGCACAGAACCCAGGCAGGATCCATTTTTCTCCTGCTGGATTGAGTCTTTTTGACACATATCCTCTATAGTACTATTCAGCCTGCAAAGTAATAAAATGATGTCTTTAAAAATGACCCTAATAATCCTAAGTGTAGTGTCTCAACCAGCAGATAGGGAGATTGCTGGGTGATGAATCAACGTCTCCCTAAGAAACTAGGGCAGAACGTTGTCTGGATTATCCAAGAAAGGGAAAATTAGACCTTCATTTAGTGCAAAGTCGACTTTCATTATGAAAAATGATTAATCACCTGGTAGCAGCTTTCCTAAAGCTAAATGTGTCTGTCCTTGTGAAATAAAAGTAACAGTTCTTACTTTAGATTCTAATGATGAATACTGCTGAGCATGGGTGTAAATAGAACACCATGGGTTCACCATGTACTGATGGTGCTGCCTGCTGATTAAAGACAAGTAAAGATATGGTCTTTCATGTATATATGCTGAGATAATTTTGCTTGAATTTTGGTTGGCCTGATCCAGGTTGCTAATGTGTGTCCTTATAAGGCCACTCTCTCGAAAAGTTCTGTATTCTGAGCTTACTGCTACATATAAATTATATTCAGTATATACACACACATATTGCCAAAAGTATTGGGACACCCCTCCAAATCATTGGATTCAGGTGTTCCAATCACCTCCATGGCCACAGGTATATAAAATCAAGCACCTAGACATGCAGACTGCTTCTACAAACATTTGTAAAAGAACAGTTCGCTCTCAGGAACTCAGTGGTGCTGTGATAGGCTGCCACCTGCGCAATAAGTCCATCTGTGAAATTTTCTTGCTACTAAATATTCCATAGTCAACTGTTAGTGGTATTATACCAAGTGGGAACAACAGCAACTCAGCCACGAAGTGGTAGGCCATGTAAAATGACAGATTGGGTTCAGCGCGTGCTGAAGCGCACAGTGCGCAGAAGTCGCCAACTGTCTGCATAGTCAATAGTTAAAGACCTCCAAACTTCATTAGCACAGTGCATAGAGAGCTTCATGGAATGGGTTTCCATGGCCGAGGAGCTGCATCCAAGCTTTACATCGCCATGTACAATGCAAAACGTTGGATGCAGTGGTGTAAAGCATGCCACCACTGGACTCTACAGGAGTGGAGACGTGTTCTCTGGAGTGACGAATCACGTTTCTCTGTCTGGCAATCCGATGGACATGTCTGGGTTTGGCGGTTGCCAGGAGAACAGTACGCTTGGCACAATGCAGTCAGGCAAGTAAAGTTTGCTGGAGGGGGGATTATGGTGTGGAGTTGTTTTTCAGGGGTTGGGCTTGACCCCTTAGTTCCAGTGAAGGGAACCCTTAAGGCATCAGCATACCAAGACATTTTGGACAATTTCATGCTCCCAGTTTGGGAATGGCCCCTTCCTGTTCCAACATGACTGCACGCCAGTGCACAAAGCAAGATCCATAAAGACATGGATGAGCGAGTTTTGGGTGGAGGAACTTGACTGGCTTGCACAGAGTCCTGACCTCAACCCAATAGAACACCTTTGGGATGAATTAAAGCGGAGACTGCGAGCCAGGCCTTCTCGTCCAACATCAGTGCCTGACCTCACAAATGGGCTTCTGGAAGAATGGTCAAACCTTCCCATAGACACACTCCTAAACCTTGTGGACAGCCTTCCCAGAAAAGTTGAAGCTGTTATAGGTGCAAAGGGTGGGCTAACTCAATATTGAACCTTACGGACTAAAACTGGAATGCCATTAAAGTTCATGTGCGTGTAAAGGCAGGCGTCCCAATACTTTTGGCAATATAGTGTACATACACACACTCAATATAGTGTACATACACACACTCAATATAGTGTACATACGCACATGCGGGTTAGACAAAAAATGGAAACATTACACAATTTGCATGTGTAAAAGTAACATGTTTCACGTTCAAACCGGAAATGATGTAACGTTCTTTTGTTTCCGCTATATGATGAGACACCTAGCTAACAGGTGGGAAGCCTCACTTTCGTCATTCACTGCGTGCACTGCTAGTAATATGGAGTTATGTCAGAGCTTACTGAGCTTCAAAGAGGGAAAATTGTTGGTGTCGCTTAGCTGGTGCCTCTGATCCTGTACCTTGCGACATGGCTAATTGGCAACTTCAGTCACAGAGGTTATGATGGCATATACAGTTTCTGGGAAAATGTCGTCTGATATGCATAAGCAAGGTTGCCTGAAAGAGACAAAAGGACATTGCACAAGATTGTGACGGAATAAGAAAACAACTGCTGCAAAAGTGACTGCAATCACTTTTGCACCCACCAGTGGGCTGAACAAAAAAAGTGAACAGTGTGTGACCAGCTTATTACGTATCCATCTACAGTCCTGCAAGATCTAAACTGTGCAGCCAATGGGAGATGTACAGCTGCTCTCCCTGCTGGCTCCCCACTTAATCTGGACATGTGAAAAAATCCCATTCATTCCTACTAAGAGGTCATCTATCCTATGGGCCCGAACACAGTATACTGCTTTGGGGGGGGGAAGGAGTAATTTTATTACTTGATAGCTAGCTAGATAGCTTTTTAGTGCACAGGGTACTCTGTAAGGGTTCCCTGTGACATCACTGGCACTAACACTGTTTTGGCATTTTACCAAATTTTATGCATGATATAATACTCACTGTAGAGTTCCCAGCCAGGACAGATGAAGACAAAAAATACTAAACCTTTTAATATGTTTTTGGCAAAGGTGCGGAAATCAGCAAATCCAGCAAATCTGACCTCTTTTTAAAAAATAAGGCATATGTTATATACATGACTATTTCAATTTACAAATAGATGCTGGTGAACCATCACATTGTTATTTGACACGGTGAATATGCTTTATTAACATGTTGCACATGTAATTTGTTGAAAAAGCCAAATATTTATAGATAGAATTGGCTCAAGTAACTTGGGGTGATCATGGTCAGGCAGAAAACTCTCTCATTTTTGTTGCTGAATCTAGATAAAAGAATTGAACATCAACAGCATATAGTGCCATCAGAACACCAGCTACCATAAGGGATTCCTGAATGGGTTTCTACAGAGCAAAATTTGGGCAAAGATGGTTAAGGCTGAAGTTTAATCTGCTTATATTTTGCTTTCCCTGGTCCTTCCCTTTCCCTCTTCATCAACATGCTATAAGAAAATTGTTAAAATGTTTCCATTACATATACTAATTTAGACCCAATGATTTCATCACCGGATCCATGCGCTTCTCTATGCAACTCAAGCAAATATGTGCGGTTAGCAGTGTTATGCATATAGCGTCTTATCCCCTAGCCCTGCAACTTATTTTACAATGGAGATATGCTATTAACGTCATTTTAGATAGAGAAAAATGAGCTCATCAGTATAGAGGCTGCATGAAGAAATAAAAAAAAAATATGGTGCCCCTGACTGGTCCTCCTGACCTTCTTCTATTGTTCTTTTCTTACTAGTCTGTCCCATTGGCCTTTTGAAGTAGTCATGCTTTATTACTGTTTTGTGGTAAAAGTTTCTGTTGTATTTTTTGCCATATTGATACTGTTTCTTCTGGTGTGTCCCAAGTTGTATAATATGTATTCTAACTCGGACTGTAATGTCCTTTTTCTATCGGCATTTCTGTCTTATACAAGGAACTGATTGTTATTTACTACATTATTTTTCTTGTATGACTAAACATTTAAAATTTAATAAATATTACTTGATTTAACATAGCCAAAAATGCACCCTGCGTTAGTACTCCTCTCAAGAACCCTCAACCAATGCAAGCAGTAGGCTGGCTCTTGGGAAGAGGTATGGAAATATCAGAATGCCTTGATGGGTGTATGGCAGTCTGAATGAGTAGGCATTGCAAGCAGACTGTCCGAGGTAACGCCTTAATGTAATGCTGGGCGTTTACTATTGAAATAAATAAAATCCAATGCAGGAAAGGGGCAGGGCAGGGAAAGGACTAGGCCTCAGTGCAGGAAGTGAGGTGCTGTAGCTTCTAATGCACACTGTGAGAAGCTTACATTGTGCAGTAAAAGTAGACTAAGCATTTTTAGTACAAGAGAGGAACCTGTACAACTTTGCAAGACTGAAGTTAAGGCTGTAATTCAGCTTTATGTTTCAAGGAGCCTCTTGTCCTCAGGCCTTATGCAGCCTATGTTACAGTAGCTTTGTCATTGTTACTAATTTTTACCAGGAAATCTGATTTATTGAAGGTAGGTTGGGAATTGTGGGTGTGGGGTGGTGGGTGAGGAGTCTTTATTTGCTCTTTATCTCTGCTGCTGCTTACTGCATGCCTCCCCCTTTTTTTCTGCCTCTTAAGTCATGCCCCAGTGGACAATCCAGATGACCCCAGGTGAGTTCTCACTGCTTGCTATGTTGCTTTTCCATATGTGATTCATTTTAGTGTTTTGAAAGCACACTAGAATTCCCTGTATTTTTATTGGTTGTGCACTGTACAAAAATGGTAAAACTAAATCGGTTAGTTGTGCTCACCTAATATTGCAATCAGACACATCAGAGTTATGAAAAAAACTAACATTTGGATTAATTTACATGTAAATTATTTGGATATGTAATTCTAAAAGTTAAAAAAAAGTATTCATAGGACAGCAATTTACGTACATGCAGAAGAACTACAAGACAAGTACATACTATATTATTGTTGTACAGTTACTGTAAGGCACACTTATGGGAGCAATGTTTGCACCTTGTGAAAAGATGCCTCAAGTCGTTTCTTATAGTGGCACATTGTACCAGAGAACCTGTTGTGTGTGAACCTACCTGATCTTTTCACACAAAATATCTATTATTTCCCCAATATTACACTGTAACAGGACAGTAAAATAAAATGCCTAATACTACTTAAGGCTCCATGCACACTAGCTGAATCAAAAAATGCTGCTAATAGCGTTTAGAAGTGTTTAGGAGCGATAGCGATTATTAGCGTTTTTACAGTACATGTAGAGGAAGAAAAAAAGCTAGAAAAAAATCTGTTAGCGTTTTAGTAGCATTTAGCTTTTTTTCTACTGGAAAAACACTCCGAAGACTCTACAAAAACAATTTATTTTCTGCTCCTAGATGCTGAAGCTCAAAAAATGCTATTAGCCTAAAGTAATGTGCATGGACACATTGGATAACACTATTTAGCTTCTAGGAACTTAAAAATGCTAGTTTACATGGAGTCATAAGTATTCAGTCACATTTAATTATATGTAATTAATAAATTAATAATATATATATATTACTATAAATGGAAACCACCTGCACTCTCTGGTGATCACATTATATTGTCATATGGAAAACCCTTTTAGAAAAGCATTTCATTTCATGAATGGCTGCTGGGGAATATACAGGGGAGAAGAAATGCAACATGCAATGGTAAAATAAGGTACTGGATGGTGCCTCCTATGCAGCCGGGGGGAAGGGGGCGGTATTTACATTTTTTTTTTAGTGATTTGACATGTAAAATACTAAAAGGTGGCCAGACATAAGTGTATTTGTTCTTTTAAAAGGAACATCAGGGCACGCTGTTTGCATTCTGTGATTTAACAATGAAAGGCAGCAGCTCTCTTACTATATTATCCATATGTGGTGGGAGATCTGCTGATCTATGGCCCCTCATGGATCACTTATGATAGGTTAAATAAGGCAAATTGTACATGGAAAATGTGCAGGATTGGAAGTGGACATTGAATACACAATTCCTACAGGTCATTTTCTTAGTGCACAACCAAAAAATTGTTCTGTTGCAAGCAATAAAAAGTAACTGCAATCACATGATAATCATATGACATAAGGTCATTCCGCTAACATGCTACAAGTGGTGAATTCCATAGAACACATGTAGACATCTCAGCATACCAGCCACTCTTCTTGTTTGACCAAGCTGGAAACCCCCTAATGCCAACTGGGCATAAAAGCTTATGAAAGGGGAACTCCGTTCTAGTAAAGATATTCTACGCTCTGCCCACTATTTCTGTGCTCACACAGATGTCCTTCTGTAT
This sequence comes from Staurois parvus, assembly GCF_062004578.1. NCBI lineage: Eukaryota > Metazoa > Chordata > Amphibia > Anura > Ranidae > Staurois > Staurois parvus. Next base: position 1,407,545 of record NW_028317853.1, on the reverse strand, counting down.
TAACAGAAACCATCACACCCACTCCAATCTCTTTACAGCTTGGCTCTTCCACACAAGATTTTCAAGCCATGAGTGTGTTGGAGTTTAATATCAAGCTACAAGAGAGGGTTGTCCTACTTTAATATTAGAGCAGACTTTATCTAACACACATTGCTTCCTAATGAGAATATTGTCCAGCTTAGTAATCAAATGTGAATTACTCAATTGGACTAAAGAAAGATAAACAGCAAAGTTTTGGCTTTTAGACTAAAAACTGTTATTAGCAGAGCTGCATGGGTAAATATTAATTATCAAATGGTAAACCTCAATTCCAAAAGACATATAGCAAGTCAGCAATTAAGCTACCAGGGTCTACACAAGATTAGATTTAAGGAAAACATGGAATGTAAGATATAATGGTACACAAAACCGCATGACACACAATAAGATACTACAAAATCTGGTTGATTGCATTTGGTAGAATTGCAGGTGAGAAAGTTAATTAGCCAATCACTTAACTAAAGAAATCCCACCACTAATACCCAAGACAGCCATGTGCTGGTATGGAACTTCCCTGTCAGCTGTTGTTGTGTTGTTGGTCATATCTGAAATCTGCCAGTTCCTTTTATATATCACTTCACACCCCATATCAACTAAATGTGGAACTTGCAAGCTGTTTGTGATGTTGTGTTGCTGTGTTGTTAGTGTGCACCGTCCTTTTGCTGTATGCGTAATTTTTACATGTTGCAAAGCTTAGCTGTGTACTGAAACTCTCTTGCAAGAAAAGAATATCTTCAAATCTTAAATGAGGAAACTGGGATCAGCGGTTTAACCATAAATATTTAGTCACCATAAAAATAAAACCTCTGAGTAATAGATGCTGTAAATATAGCGAAGTACAACTTAGTTCATATAACTAGTGATTAGATCAGCTGAAATGGTGAAAGAAGAACTCTGTAGCTCAAAACTTGTATATGTGTTTTAAAAATGTTAAATGATTTAGTACAGAGCCTTTCATCAAGTACCATAACAATTGTCACAAGTTTATGTACAAAAATTCAAGCCCTGAGTTATTACTCCTAACCCACCATTTCACAGAGTGGTATAATTAGTTTAAACCAGAAGGGGCTGCATAATACTAGAAAGTATAGAAAAACAAAGGTTTGCCCTGACCTCTACAGTTGGAATGACGGGCTTCAACCTATTTAGTGATTTATTCTGGCCATCACCTTAGACAAATCAACTAAAGATATTGTTTTGTTATAGTATTGGCTCTTGATGCATAAAATAGGGGGGGGGGTCTATTTGTGATCTGTGACATACAAAGGAGGCCTTGGTGAAAATATTATATAAGGGTTGTGTAACCTTTATTAGGGGAACATGGCCTAAGAGAGGCTTCACATTTGTATAATAAAAAAAGTGGTATGGTGAAGTCCATGATGATGTAATGGGGATTTCCATGTTTGCCCTATCCAGCGGCACTGCCACTGTGAATCAGCTATTACACGGTTCTGTTAGTATAGGACACCTAATATAAATACCTGGTGTATGTTGTATGAATTTTAACCATTGTGGTTTACACTCTACAGTGAGAAGGCACTGCTGACCAATGAATTTGAGCTGAGCATCAAGACTGAAGCCACCCAGGGTCTGATCCTCTGGAGCGGAAAAGGCACAGAACGTTCTGATTACATTGCCCTTGCTGTGGTAGGAGGCTATGTTCAAATGATGTACGACCTTGGATCTAAGCCAGTTGTCCTCTGGTCTACAGTACCAGTTAACACCAACCAGTGGATTCGTATCAAAGCTCTAAGGTAAATGTTATGTCAGTTGATTTCTAGGAGCAAGATCTCTGATGTTTAGGGAATAGTTTATAATTAACAATTAAGATCAAAAACTTACAAATTAACGAGGGATTAAAATTGGGACTGTTTGTGATATTTTGTTTAGCCATAGCATTATCATCATATGCCAACTTACACATTCCTAACAACCTCTGTCACCAGGAAAGCTATAGCTCAGAGACATGTAGGTTGGGCAGAATAACTGAGCTATTTCCTGAGGGGTATACCTGAGGATTTTTGATAGACAGTGGAGAACCTCAGGAGAATAGCTGGGGCTGAGCTGAAAGAGCGAGAGCTCATAATTTACAGAAGATGTTCATAGATATGAGACACTGATGGCTGGTACAACCAATAATCATTTAAATGTAACAGAGTTGATCACGACTGCAGCCTGGCAAACAGATTTTTGTGACTACAGAAATTAAACTATAAATGTTGCTGTTTTTCATATACCAGATTAGAAGCTGTTGTTAGCCCTCATTGGCTAACTTGCAGAATTAGTGACATCTGATTGGGGCTCATAAAAAAAAGGTGCTGGAAAGAAAAGTTGAAGTTCCACAGCAACCAATTAGTGCTTTTTACAGTATTCTAAATCACAGTGTCTAATACATATACAGTTAGGTCCATATATATTTGGACACAAGCACAATTTTATTTATGATCATATTCACTTGTCCAATCACTTTTGGTCCCTTGAAAAAGGAGGGGGGTGGCTACTTTTAAGAGCTGTAATTCATAAACCCTTCCTCCAATTTGGATGTATACACCCTCAAGCTAAACCACAGAGTGTGCACTTTCAGCCCATATCCATTATATAACTATAGCTTGAAAATGTTTTGGTAAATACCTGAAAATAAAATCTAAAACTGTGTCCAAATATATATGGACCTAACTGTATAACTGTGCGATCTCTTATCTTTTTCCCTCTCTGAGGTGGGGTGTTGGTGGGTTTTTATACCTGGATCCCCACTCCTACCTGTGCCAGTAGGAATATGAACATTCTCTTTCACAAATTATCTTTCTTAGAGTTTCCATAACCGCTTTGGGCAGAGGTGAATGGTATAAGTGGTGGGGCTTGAGATCAGCTGACCAAAATACCCTTTTTTTTTACAACCTAGTGTTCCCCAAAATTAGAAGTTAGGTAGTTTTGTAACACAATTTAGTTTTGGTAAATTAAATGTTTCGAGCTATTATTTGTCTAGGACAGGTAAAAATCCAAGGGCAACAGTGGGCAATATTATTGCTAATTACAGTTGTGGCCAAAATTATTCAACCCCCAATGCTGTAAAGGGGTTTAGGGACTATAGTGTACATTTGGAATTGTATTCAGAATCAAATCCTACAAGGACGTTGTAACTACCCAAATGCAACTAAAATGACATCAATTGTTTATGTAATACAGTAGTAAATGGTTCTTATGTGGTTTCTTCATTGCCACAATTATTCAACCCCTTAAAGACTACCACTCTGAAGAACAGAGGTTCATACAGGTGCTTTCCATCAGGTATTGAAAACACCTGTGGATGTCACCGAGCAGCAATCAAGCATAATAAGCACCAATTAGGCAGCTTTAAAATGACTGTGATACTCAGCTCCTTCTAGACATTTACTGGTGTGGTTACAAACATGGTGAAGGCAAGAGAATGGTCCAGGAAGACAAGAGAAGAGGTGATTTCTCTTCACAGGAAGGGCAATGGCTATAAGAAGATTGCAAAGATGTTAAACATACCAAGAGACACCTTAGGAAGCATCATTCGCAAATTCAAGGCAAAGGGCACTGTTGAAACGCTACCTGGTCGTGGCAGAAAGAAGATGCTGACTTCGACTGCTGTGCGCTACCTGAAGCGTAGAGTGGAGAGAAGTCCCCGTGTGACTGCTGAGGAACTGAGAAAAGATTTGTCAGATGTGGGTACAGAAGTTTCAGCCCAGACAATAAGACGCACACTGCGTAATGAAGGCCTCCGTGCCAGAACTCCCAGGCGTACCCCCTTGCTGTCTCCAAAGAATAAGAAGAGTCGACTGCAGTATGCCAAAAGCCATGTGGACAAACCACAAAAGTTGTGGGATAGTGTTCTGTGGACTGATGAAACAAAATTAGAACTGTTTGGGCCCATGGATCAACGCTATGTTTGGAGGAGGAAGAACAAGGCCTATGATGAAAAGAACACCTTGCCTACTGTGAAGCATGGTGGAGGGTCAATCATGCTTTGGGGCTGTTTTGCTTCTGCAGGTACAGGGAAGCTTCAGCGTGTGCAAGGTACCATGAATTCTCTTCAGTACCAGGAGATATTGGATGGAAACGTGATGCAGTCCGTCACACACCTGAGGCTTGGGAGACGTTGGACCTTTCAACAGGACAATGATCCCAAGCATACCTCCAAGTCCACTAGAGCATGGTTGCAGAGGAAAGGCTGGAACATTTTGGAGTGGCCATCGCAGTCACCAGACTTAAATCCGATTGAGAACCTCTGGTGGGACTTAAAGAAAGCAGTTGCAGTGCGCAAGCCTAAGAATGTGACTGAACTGGAGGCCTTTGCCCATGAAGAATGGGCGAAGATACCCGTAGATCGCTGCAAGACACTTGTGTCAAGCTATGCTTCACGTTTAAAAGCTGTTATAACTGTAAAAGGATGCTGTACTAAGTACTAAGATTGAATGTCACTTGGGGGTTGAATAAAACTGATAATGCTGTGAGCACAGAAAAGACATTTGTGGTTATTTCATTATAACTGTTATGTTATATTTGTCTGACCTACAAGTGCCTCTTTAATGTAAATGTAAGCAAGATGACTGAATGATCAAAAGCAATGTCAAACTGGCCAAAACACTCAATTTCAGTGGGGGTTGAATAATTTTGGCCACAACTGTATATCCACTTTCAATAACCAAGGACTTATCCCAGGAACATAGCTGCCGAACTTTTAAAATGTTTGCCTGTGTAAATACCTGTGGGTATTTACTAAATACAGCAATAAGAGGAATATTCCATGTTTGAAAGCCTAAAGATGGCATAAATTTGTTTTCTGGTGAACTCCCGTTACAGTTTTGTAATTAGTGTTGGCATGGGCAAGGATGCTTTACCATCAAGAGAAGTTCGCATCTGCGTGGGATTATCCATCATTCCGTTGTGCCCTTCAGTGCCCCCTGGGATAAGAATAGAGCAAGGCATCTGTAGAATGGTGAGCGGGCGGGAAAGCTAACATAGGCGTGCTGAAGCTTGCCTGCTGCGGATTCCAGGGCATTCCAATGGACCATTCTATCTCCATTGCTGCAACAAACACTAAGGGGTCTATTTATAAATATTTTAAAGATTCACACAGCTTTAACTTAGGATTCACACATTTCTCCAGTTAAATTCAATTAAAAAATGTGTGCTCTTAGGTAAGATATGAAAATTTTACATAAAAAAAAATGTAGAAATAGATCCCTGTCTAGCCAGTCAGGTTTAAAGGAGCTGCAGTCACAAATAACACAGGTAGCAAAAAGAGCACACTTATCTTCCTTCATTATAATAGATATTAAAGTTATATTAGAAATCTTTCAACCAGCCACTGTCCCATTTATAAGAGCGTTGGTGGGGAAAAGAAGTTGACTTGATACCTCTATAGTTCCAATATGGTCTGCAATTGCAATATTCTTTAAAAACGGGCAGATATTTTCCACCAGGTTTGATAATTAGAACTTTTCAGAACTTATAACTTTGTTTTGGGTGTAGGTTAAAGACAACATATAATAATCAGCTGTTGAAGCTGCTGACTTGTGAATCCTTTAACAATCAACCATAAGAGAAGCCTGCAGACGATTGACAAAAGAAGTTGTAACACGAAGTATAATTTTATAACAGTGAGGGAAGGAGAATGAGGTGGAATTTTCAGTTCTATGTTTGTTCACACTCAGATGGCTCCATCCACTTCAAAACAAGACTCATTTTGTGGAGATTTCATTTAAAACTAGCACTCATTGCACAAACATGCCTCATTCTCTACACATGAACCATGTTCAGGTATTGGCTAAATTAATGATGTGGTTGTTGTTTTCCCATGAGTGTGAGTGTGACTATGCTAGTCTCTTTCGGGAAAAACTATTATTCTTGCCTATAACTACCATTCTCATTTTCCTTTATTTCATTTTAAAATGAGACCTTAAATTGGTTGCTATGACCAACTGAGTAGTGATTAAATATTGTGAGCCTCATGGCTGAAGCTCCCTGAAAAAAGAAATAGAGTATAACTAGGGAACTTTATGGAATTACTAGTGCCTGCGTTCTTTGGCAGGAGAAGAGTTAAGCTATGTAAGATCTGCAGTCTCACTACATTCCATGAGCGGCAGGACTCTCTATGAGGACTGGCAGGCCATGTTTTTGGCTAGCTGCCGCCAATGGAGGGATCATTGGGGATCTCAGCTCTTTAGATGTTTCAGATGCCAGGGCTTGGCTACCAGGACACAATGTACTCTGCAATGTACTCTGGAGTTGCAGAAATTATAAAAACTTTGGGGTCATGCTGTGCAATGTACTCTGCAGTTGCAGAAATTATAAAAACATTGGGGTCATGTTGTGGCTGCGTGAGTGCACCAAGATACCTTAGGAATTGTAAGATGCAAATTTCATTGGTAGTATTCAAAGGACTAAAGTTAACCCTAGTATAGCATTTGATGAGATTGGTGCAAGAACAATGATGATGGTCAGCTGGTGACCTTTCTATTGGTGTAGCCTTATTTCTTTAGGGTGAACTACAGCAACACATCATAATCAGAAAAACTGCCTTTTATTATTTTGTCCCCTCTAAGCAGTTGATTGGTTCTGATTATTTGTCATAGCTACAACATATCATTGCTTTCTGGTCTGTGTTATTCAACTAACACAGTCACCCAGGATCAGATGGGGAAAAGAAAAGTGAGAAACTTTAATACTAGTATACAAAAATAAACAAATATTAACTGGGTTGGTATGACAGACAAGACTCTATGCACTCTATGGTATAGTCCAAGCTTACCTGCCCCATCCTGCCTCCTGTACATTCCTATTGGCCAATGAGGCAGCACACCTTAGCGATAGACCAATAGGAACATGTAAGAGGCCAGAAGGTGATGGACAAACTCCAACACCACTAGAGGTTTGCCTGTCAGAACTGCCCAGCTTTTGAGGCATAGCAGTAGGACCTAGAGTGATTGTAAATGCTCAAAAAAAAAAAAAGGTTTATACTTACCTGTTCTGTGCAATGAAATTGCCCAAACATCCTGGCTCCTCCCCTCCTTCAAGTGCCCCTGCGCCTTGCTGTTTGTGTCTATTGACACAGACAGTGTGACTTGGCCCTGCTCCCTCATCACTTGGTTTTACAGCAGACAGAGCCAAAAGCCTCAGCAAAAGCCAGTGAGACTAGGAAGTGAGAGGAGAGAATAGCTTCAGACGTGCAAAGCGCTGGATCGAATGAGGGCTCAGGTAAGGAAAAGGGGGGTAAGGGGGGATACTGATGCATAAACATTTAAAGACTACATTTTTACCTCAATTCCTTACATCAAGGAAAAATAAGTATGACCTAAAGGCTGTTGCGGGTACATGCCATTTATTCCCAATGGTATTTTTTTTTAATTGTAAATTATAGGCAGATTTTCCTTAATAGGTGTAAACACTTTTCTCAAATTCTGTAGTAGACAGAAGCCAATGATCCTACCAGCATGTCTTTGGAGTGCAGGAGGAAACTAGTGTTCCTAGAGAAAATCCACACAAGCACAGGGAGAACATGCAAACGCCATACAAATAGTTTCCTATTTGAACCAAGTACCCTAGTGATGCAAGGCAAATGTACTAATCACTAAACCACTGCTGTCACCTCATATATTTGATCTATGGAGGATGAGTCCTAGAGAAATAAAACAGACACTGTGTAGAACAAGGAATGGCAAGTCAGTAGTGGAGGTGACTATATTGGTAGAGAATTAGGCTATTGCTTGTCCCTTGATGACTGAAATATTCAACAAGCAGCAGGAGAAGTAAGAAACACAGATTCACAGAATGAAACAAGGGGATCCTTGCACTGCAGGGCCTCGGGTACAGTTTTCTCTCCAGCATGGAGACCAGTGAGCAGCACAGTTGTGACATCACCAAATCTCTCTCCAGATGTTGACAAACTAGAAGTCAGAGATAACATTAAAATCTCACACAACTTATGTACAGTTATGGGGCTCTAGGCACATTCACATGCCAGAAAGTGCACTGCTATTTTTTATTTTAGGAGAAATTCAAGAACAAGAGTAGATTTTTCAGGGTACCACTTAGACACATGTAGTGCTACCCTCCAAATGAGCCACTTGGAGTCAAGGTACAGAACAAAGAGCACAAATTACCAAGAACAACTTCAACCTTTCTGACCCACTGTTAAAAAAAAAAAAAAAAAAAACACAGCTTGCTATATCACAGAAATCACTGAAGGATCACCATGAGTGAAGCAATGAACAGTAATATGTTTGGATTAACTGCATTCAGGAGACTATACTGCCAAAATGCATTAAGGATGACTATGCTAGGCTTAGACTAAATGGACGGAGGTACAGATTAAATGAATAGTAGATAGGGGCTCGTTGAATGGCAGCCTTTTACTGTGTTTTTCTTCCGACTATGGTTGGGATCCTTTAAGAAGTGTTAGTACATAGCACCTATAATGTGCCAATACTGCATGCTAATTTATCGACCGTTGCTAATTGTACCAAGTGTCCTGCTTCCAGTAAATCAATCTATGCTATAAGTAAATTGATAATGGGCAGTGAGCTCTGTAACCAGTCCCTGTAGTTCGGCCATAGACTCCTGCTGTAGAAAAGGGCCCCTTGTCTCTCAGCAGATGGCTTCAGTGATCTAGAGTGAAGGAGGGGGAGAGGGCAGGAGAGGCAGAGTGGTTGGAAACCCCACGGCCCGTATAGCTCCACCCCTGTGTCATCATTCTGAGGCACCAAACTCTGGTCCCCACTGGTCTGATCTCCTGCAGAAATGTGGGCACACGGACTGATGTGCTCACATGGACTCCCGTGCTGCCAAGAGGAAGAAGTTCTTACAGCAGTCCAGTAAAAGCTATTCCACCATTCCCCCTCCACTGCTTCAGTGTCCTCTGGGAACTGCAACGGGTCCATGACTCTGATCATCCTCAATGTTCTGCATAGACATCCCATAGACTTTACTGTCTTTAGCTCTCCCCCTGCTGACTGGAGGGGATAGTGCAACACAACATCCAGTATAGAAAGTAGCAGCAGAAAGTGAAAGTAAAACTGACTGTAAAGAGAACAATGTCTCCTCTGTGTTTCTCTAGTCCAGTACCTGGCTATACTCAAATTAATATTTTTAGATATTCTCTACATCATAACAAATCTTCACTTTTTGCGTTTGGGTCTACTTCAGGCAACATATATAAACTTCCCTTTATATAGATTTAATGACAGAAGTGAAAATAGAAATAGGAAAATAAAGTTAAAAATTATACCACATTCGAGTATCACTGTTCAAGGCAAGTGCGTGGTTTGCTATATCTACAGGTTATGCTAATTTTTTTCTTAACTCTGTCTTTTAGAAATAACAGAGATGGCATCTTACAAGTTGGCAATGAGGCACCAGTCTTTGGTTCATCTCCGTTTGGGTCTAAACATCTAGATACTGATGGAGCCTTGTGGCTGGGTAAGACTCATTTTGTATAACTACAATGAGAAAACTTACAGCGACCATTCTATTTATGTGTTAGTAATTATTTTCATTCATTATTGTTTACCTTAACTTTTTATGTGACCTTCACATTTCTTCATGTTAGTAGTTCCTTTGTTCCCCTTTAGTCGCCATTTGTTTATTAGAGGTTTCTCAGCAAGGATGTGGATTAAAAAGCGTGACATTTCAGGATAGACCACATCAAATTTATTGTCTGTTAGTCTGAGCACAACAATTTATATGTACTGAAGTAGAGAAATAATCACTGTGTACCCCAAAGTTGTATGGAAGCAGAGTATATAAATACTGTATATATTTTAATGATTACCTTCCATATTTCCTGTCATTACATAAAACTAAATTTTGTTTAAAAATAATACAAAAAAGTGTTAATATTATTAGTATGAAGATCACATTCACACACAAAATAGGCCCAGAAACTGGCATTTTATTTACCTGCTTCAGTAATTCTTGAACAGCCAGCTCTGCTTGTCCTGTACTGATCACTTGTCATGTACTGATCACTTGTCCTGTACTGATCACTTGTCCTGTACTGATCACTTGTCCTGTACTGATCACTTGTCCTGTACTGATCACTTGTCCTGTACTGATCACTTGTCCTGTACTGATCACTTTGCTATTTTAGGCTGACTACATTCTGTTGTATCCTAATTAACACTCACAATTATCACTTATTTTCTATAGTTTAGTGCAGTCGCTGGTACAATGAGTGCTGGAGGTACATACTACAAAACCGTTATAATATTTTAATGCAGTAATGTCACCATGTTGAAAAATATGGACCCTGTGCAGGCTGTAAAAGATAATATTCAATACTTACCTGTCTGGTGGCTGGAGACAAAGCTTCCTTTTCTTCAAGAGACACCGACACACTACTGTCTGACGCTTTCAGGTGTTTCAGATAGTGTGTCCTCCCCCGTGTGCTGTGGTTCCTACCACCTGTTGCGATGTCAGTACTCTGTTCTGTCCTGTAGCAACCAGCAGAAGGAACCACAGTGCCACCCAATAGACAGGTAAGTAAGGATGCACCAAAATTTCGGTGGCTGAAATGAAAAAGAGCACCGATTGAGGTGCCAAAAAACCCCGTCACCCGCCCGCCTCTCGGTAGTTCTCAGCCTTACCTGAAAAACCACGAAACGATTGCAGCGCTGGGCATAGAGATGAGTGAAGGAAAGATGGCCTCCATTCATCTCTATGCCCTTGGAGGAACGAAGCCATGTCACTTCCAGTTCTGGCCATTTTGTTTTTTGCTAATCCAATGCTTTACATTGCAGAGGAAAGATATGGGGTCTTATTGACCCCATATCTCTCCATAAAAAGGACCTGTCACTAATTAATTCTATCACAAGGATGCATGTATTTCTTCTGATTAAAAAAAAGTTTAATCACTTTTTTTTTTTTTTGCACTGTCCCTTAAGAAAAAAACATTAAGTGCCTCCATCCCCCTGTGCTTGTACGTAGTGGTGAACGCATACATAGGCCACGCCCACATATCTAAACTGTGGTGATACCTCACGTGTGTGGTTTGAATACCAACGTCAGAGCAAGAACAATACTTTTTGCACTAGACCTCCTCTGTAACTTTAAAAATGTCTACAGGTTAGCAGTGTAAAGCATCACCCATGGAGATTTTTAAGTACCACAGTTTCATGCCATTCCACAAGCATGTGCAATTTTAAAGCGTGGCATGTTGTGTATCTATTTACTTGCTGTAACATTTTCTTTCATATTTTACAAAAAAATTGGGGTATATACTGTATAGTTTTATTTTTAATCAAAGTGTATTATTTTCCAAAAATATATATTAATTTTTAAAAACTGCCGAAATCAGAAACCAAAACCGAAATGTGCAAAGTGCATTTTGAATTTTCATTTTCAGCACCAGAATTTTTAATTCGATCAACACTTACCTGTAGTGGTGCACTGGTTTCTTTTACAGGCTGCCCTTCCTCTGTGTCTTTTCAGTGTGTGACAAGAATACTTTAAATCAAAGCTAAAAATTGTACATTCATTAAAAAAAAATAGCAATATATAGAAGAAAAACAGTGACACAGTAATGTAAAATCATGATACTCTTAATGAAGTAAATCAAATGTGGATTTTATTTCAATAACAAATTATAAATGAGTGTTGCAGAGGATTAAAAATGCAGACCATGGAAAAGACTGATATAGTCGATTAGTTTCAATTATAAATAGTATTTTTCTAGACTGAACACCAGCAGAATAAAATACTGCTGTATCATTATGGAATTTGTATATTGCAGTTCCACTGTTGGAGCATATAAGCTGTCACAGACATGATAGCTAATACCTTCCGGGTTTAGTCAGTACACCAACATACTCGTGTTCCGTCAAGTCAGGACAGGATTGAGTGATGGCTGCCATACTGAGACGTTTAGGGATACAGGGACTTTCCAGTCTCACCAGTTCCACAGATTGAATCCCCCTTTTATATGATCACTATCTGACTGTAGAGTAGATACACATATATCCACAGTACAGGTGTGTGACCCAGCCAACGGTATCTCCTAACCTGCTATGGAATTACAGTGGTCATTTCCCACATCCTAGTAAAAGAAAGCTAACAAAATGTTTTCAGTGGAAGGAAGTTAGACACTGAACTTTGAGCATGTGTACTTTACTTCCATTCTGACAGCAGGCACTACAACCTCCCACCCACACTGTCTACACCTGGCATTTATCCGAAGATGCACCAGTTTATGTTGTGTCTTCTCACTGACATTAACAGAATAGGATAGCAGTGGAGAGAATACTGGCATGTGCTGTATATATTGTTACAAACCCTCTTTGCCTAGAGCACTTGGATGAAACTCAACTGACAACCTGAATGAAGATCTGCTTGCTTTCAGGAACTTCTGCGCTGAATTTTTAATTCCTTATTTATAGGCCACAGAAAAAGTGCATACAAAAATTATTAGTATATAAAGTGAAACTCAATACTGGACCTTGATACTGTAGGTGAGCTTTCTCTTCATTTCCTGTCAAAGTGATGACTTCCTATCACAACAGGAGGCAAGAGGAAATAATTTAAAAACAGCAGTGAACACTTTGATAATGACTTGACTAAAATGGCACAGATGTAATTGCAGAACTTTATAGGAAAATAAAAACATCCTAGATGAAAATGCATAGATATCAACAAACTTGTCCTCAGGGACCCCTTGCCATCTTAAAGCTCACCAGTCGGGAAGATCTTGGGCATGATTGGATCCTAATCTGAACCCATGTGAGGGAGCCTGCCAGGAAGCTGTCACTGTACTGGGCCAGTCAGCTGTGACCAAGGCATGCCCTGCCAGACAAATATACACACCCTTTGTATTTGTAAGTTGTGGGGCATGTCCTGGCTACAGATGATTGACCCAGTACAAGTGAAGGCATCCTGGTGGACTTGCTCCCATGGGTTCAGACTAGGATCTGAACACAGCCAAGCCCATCATCCCTACTCACCAGTCCCAATGTTGTCTCCCATGCTACCCAGAGCCAACCTCTGGCAGGTCATGTAAACCTTATCCAATTCTGTTAATCAGTAATCCAGTGCAAGCCATAGGGACCCAGTCACATGTTTATACTTCTGCCACTGATATATATTCGTTTTGGGGTTTTTTTGCACATGCATAGTCTGAAAGCACACAACATATCATTTGTGCACATTTGAACTATTCTCCCTGGTGGTTATTATGCGTAGTACTGTGCTAAACTGCCAGATGTGACTGAATCCTGAGCTTCCATTGGGCAGTTTTCCTAGCTATTGTAGGATACCAAATGTAATGAGTAATTATCCATCATTCAAATGGATTAAGACACAGGTCCCAAGTGAATGCATATGCTGACATCAGTGAGCCATTTGTGATAAACATGTTTCACACCAGCCACAGTTACATCCAGTTATTAGATGAGTATGTGTAGTGCCATTTCTGTCCCACTGATTTGATTGTTGCCCTGGAAGGGACTTGCACAAGTGAAGTCAGAAAGAAGCCAATGCCGTGCTCTGCATACTTGTTCTGGTTCAGCGACAAAGCATTAAAAGGCAAATATCTTGTAGTATGATGTATCTAGTTGAGAAGCAAATGTATGTGGCTGCCGGTCAGTTGTAGCATCATGTGATTTAGTGGGCAAATGTATACTTTATAATTCTGTGGCTCAGCGCATTGTCTAATATATATATATTATTCTTCTTCTCTATCTACAGGTGGTGTAGAGAAGCTGAGTGTCTCCTACAAGCTTCCCAAAGCATATAGCACTGGCTTCATAGGGTGCATGAAGGATGTTCTCATCGATCGGAAGGAACTACACCTTGTGGAAGATGCAGAGAATAGTCCCCCTATATTATACTGCTCAGCCAAATAATCTGGAGACTTACCTACCTTCCTCCTTTCTAGCCTACCCCCTTTCCCTCCTCTCCCCACCCATTCACTGCTGTAATTATTTTCTATTTTTGTAAACTTATTGCTTTTTATATTTTGTGTGTGGGGGGAGGAAGGAGAAGGCAGTGTCTATATGTGTGAATGAGTTCAAATACTGCAACCAGACCAAAATCCAGTGGGGTGGTTACATAATGGAAAGGTTAGACAAACTTGCAGGTAATATGTGAGAAATGGTTTAACTCACAAGGGCCTTATTCAAGTCAAATCAGGGATTACTGGGGAAGATAAAAGATATTTTATATTGAAGAGCTAAATTTACTTTAATAATTGGGTTAGCTGAATCTCCGCTAAACCCGTGATGATGGTTGCAGCATTTTGCCTTTGGTGTGTATGAGTGCATGCGTTTTGAGATGTGTGATGTGATGCTGCTTCAGCTGTACCCACTCAACAGTGAGAGATACCTTTGTTATGGGTTGGATGATGTCCCCACTGCTGGCTGCTTTGTATTCCCAAGACAAAATATTATCTTAAGGAAAGAAGAGGAGATAAGAGGTCTCCGCGGTAATAGTGTGGCCTTCTTGTTAGAATCATATTCTGTTTTGCAAGAAACCCCCCTTTCCCACGAGCATCCCTATACCTCTTCCATATCATTCTGCCCCCATAGGGGTGTCTACTATATAAACATCCAGTCATACATTCCTTTTTTTAAAATTTTGATTTCTTTTTTGCGAGTTTGACTTAGGACAACCCCTGTTATACTTGGAGTGGGCCAATTCCAAATGGTAGGGGGGGTGGAGGACAACTCTTTCAATCCTCCAAATCCACTTGTACATTAACCCTGGAAGGCGGCTGTTGGTTTTATAAAGCCCCATGAATTTGTGTAGAGGTTTCCTTGGCTTACTCAGTAGTATAGTGCTAAGGAATGGTATAATCCCTTCTAGGACAGGGTTTTATTAAAATGCTGGAGGAGATTTTTTTTTTTTAATTGGTTTTTAGTTGTTCATGACATACACTGTCTTTTCTTTTTGGAAGCATTTATTTAACCCTTATCTCTAACCGACTCACATCTAGTGGCCATTAGAAAGGTTCTGGATGTTTGAATGTATCACTGGTGATTGAAACACAGTAGAGTGTTGACTAGACCTACGAGGACAGATATAGTTTCACTGTAAAGCAACAGTAACTTTACTAGCCAACAAGAGACTTAGATAAGTGACATTTGTTCATTACTCAGAGGGGTTGAAAAGAATTTTCTTAAACAACTTACAAAAATGTTGGTAGAGTTTTTTTTTTTAATTAATAATTGAGCATTATTTAAGACTGATCTAATAGATACTTGCAGGATGAACAGCTATGGGACAAGTGCTTGGCAGACATTTTACTCTAAAGGTAGCCATACACATTAGGATTTCTCTTGTTCATCTCTATACAGCATGGATGGAGGAGTCGCCCCTGGCAGCTACTACATTCTGACAGCCATTGCTCCCATGGCTGCTAGAATACCCAAATAGTAACTGCAGCTGATTGGCTTCAGAAGAGAAATTTTCTGCCTGGCTCCTTAGATTGTCAGAACAAAGTTTGTTGAGCTGAGTGGCCAATGGGGCCACCCATGGCTCAAATTTCAGCTGAATAAGCAGGAATCAGATGGAATTGGGGCCATATATGGCCCGCATAAAACAATGAAACAGCCAATGCCCTCCAAAACAGTTCTGTACAAGATCTATGTGCCCACAGCAATTGATCACATTTCACTTTGTTATAGGCAGAGCACAGAGATCTATTAAAGAGTAACACACTATGTATAGGTATGCTGAGGCTTTCTGATGCAAGCAGTTGCTTTTCCAACAACCTTTAGACCTCCTGCACATTCTTGCAGTGTTACTACATGCAGGTTAATGTGCGTCATTCCATGTGTTCAGAAAAGGTTGCATTATGGCAACTTTTTTTTTTTTATTTCAATGTGCTGCCACAATGCATGAAAATCAGCCAGGGACTTTTCTTCAAATGCAGCACACAGCTGGCTCCAATGAATGCTTTGTAGTACTCTGACATACATATGTGCTGAGGTACATTTGCAGGGTGTGTTGCAGTAGCGTTAAGTGAATAGTTGTGTGAAGCCAATCTTGCAAAAAATTAGAAATATTTATTTTTAATACTTACACCTAAATGAGACCAGGCACATGAATATGTTATTTTCAGTTAGAAAGCCTCCATCTGACCGCATCCGTAAGCAATGATCAGCTAAAACATCCTACTGTATACAAATTCTAGTCACTTAAAAAGGTTCCATTGTGTAGATATTCAATTAAATACTTGAGATACTCAATTAACTACACAGTTCATCACATTACACTAAATGCTACAACGTTGGGTTTACACGAAGTGCTAAAGTTGGGTTAAACAAATGATACAAAGACATATTTAACTTTTCAGGTTGATTGTATTTGAATGCTTTTATTTTTTTTAAATTGCCGTTCTGACATTTTTAGAAACCGGTCATAATTTGGTTAATGCTTAAAAATGCCGGTTGTACTGCTGGAGTCCTAGTACTCGTTCCTCATAGGAAGGAGCCCTAAGAGGCAGTGCATATTTGAGCAGCAACTATATAAACACACATTTCTTTCAGAACACATTCTTAAACTATCTGTGATGTCGTTGGTTGCCATGCACATTTGCTCCAGATTTGATCACCCTATAAATCTATAATATGCATTAATGAAAAGTGACATGTTCTTTTAAAAGAACATCTCCAAGAATAGGTAAATACAGTCACAGTAGAAGGCAGGTACACCACCATCGTGTACATTTACCTTCCTAAATCAGGAGCTCTGAAAATGTGTTCCCCCTATTGTCTGACACTTCCAGCAGATTGTTTGAATTGATATTATCAGCCCCATAGAAATTAAATATTGTTTTGGCTTTTCTCTAGATGTAGCGACAAGCAGTGCAGAGTTCAGTGTCAACTATATACGTTACACTTACCTCCCACAACCTTTTATTCATCCCTTTCGGATATTAAGTACAAGTCAGTGGCACTCATGATTCTACATCATATATCTGTTAGTATTTGCAGAATTATACTCTTTTGAAGCAGCATAAATTTTCTACATAAAGGCTGTCTACTTCAAACAGGATATTGATCTAGTCAAATGGAGATATCATTTTGTATCTGATTAACTGGAAATATCTCTGTAAATACCCCCTTAACACCAGTTTGTTGTGTATCAGTTGAGGGATAGAATAATGTTCTCATACTTGTGTGAGTGTGTGTGCCCGATCCTTCTCCCTGGCGTGTCTGTAATTCTATCACATGATCCATTCTGAAAATATATATTTATATGCAGTAAATTCCTCTTGTATGCACAACTCATCGACATTATTGGAGAACAGGAGCTGCACACTTATGCATTCATAATTTCTTATCAATATATTCTATAAATCTCCTCTTTCCAACAGAATTTGGATGGGCTGGAGTGGTCAATCAGCTCTCATCAAATCCTTTCAGCCACAGTTTATGTATGTGTCCCTGTGGATTTTTCCTACATTTTGGAGATGAATGGCACTTCAAGTCGCCCTTTAGCTTTGCCAGTGGTAACTGAGCCTGTGGATTCCCATTTTTTCGTAGGTTATATAACAAAGAAAAAAAAAAAAAAACTGTGGAATCTTTTTGTTGGTGCTATTTGTGTACATACCAGACCAAAAGTATTTAAGGGGGATTCTCTGACTACAGGTATTAAGGGCATTACAGAATGGACCATAAGCCACCACCGTCTACTGGCTGTGAGATGTGCATACAAATGGAATTGATTGTGTATGGAGTTAGTAGCTTGTGTCCTGGTAAGGACAGTTCACTTTAGTTTAGGATGAGATGGGTGAGGTGGAATCAATAGTGTATTACCAAGGGCTTTTTGAGTACTTTATTCAAGGTGTGCCAGTGAACAAAAACAGGAGACCATACCAGGTATCCCTGATCAGTAACCACGTGATGCCCTTTGATGATACACATGACAGTTTTAGCTTCAGGTGATCATGCAATAGAATCTTTACAACTTGGGGAAACAGAGCAGCGTGGCAAGCAGCTATTGAGAGTTACTATGTTTGAGCAATCATTTGTTTTGCGTTCAGACCCTTCTCCCAAAGTTCATACAGGTGACAGAATTTCCTATCACCTACAGTGTCTATAATCAGGATTACAAGGCCACCAATTCCTTCCTGGCTGCAATAGATAGTGAATACATAGAAAGCCATGGAACGATGGTGGTCAGTTTGGCAGCAAGCCAAACAGTGGTCAACTGAGGGTCTTCTGGTTTACACTGAGAAATTTATGTTGACCACTGAAGCTGTAGAAGACAATTAAAGAATCCCATCCTGTGTTTTTATCCTGCCATATGGCCATTCATTTATCTGGCACAGTTCATTTTGTGTGCACTTACATTTCATTTTCTGTTTATTGTATTTTTTTCCTGGTTTACTAGCATTTATATCAAAAATGTACAAAATGATTGTTTCTTGTTTGTCTTTTTTAATTTTAATTTATGTCTGTCAATACATCACAATTCTAGGGTAGTGATCCTGCTGTGATCTGCTGTTAGGGGTCTTGGAGGACAGTGCACAGTATACAGTACAGCATGTTATAACCATTACTAACTTTATTACTTGTCTTTTGTCCACTCACCACAAAATAAAGTCTGAAAACTATTTAAAAATAACCCTGTGTATTCTTTCAATGATTATATGGTTTGTTTGTTTTTTAGTTCTGCTCAAGTCAACCACCTTTATCCAACATTTTGTTTTGGATAGTGTAGAGAAGGGTTAGAACTTCTTTCACTTTCTGCCCCAGTAACATTCTGTTACGTACACACAGGGTTGAGGGGTTGGAAATTAATTTTTTTAAAAAGTGCCCGAGACCAGTTCTATTTTAACTTGCGCCATTGCCCATAGCAACCAATCAACATCAATCATTGGCTGAGCTCCAATTATTAATTACCCCCAGGGTGTTCAATGGGACAGAGAGAAGTCCAAGTCAGATACAGACAGCAATAACCCTTCTCTGCTTTTTTTTTTTTTTTTAAATGCATTTTGATGTTAGCAACTTCACTTGAGAGATTCCTGTGCCAGTGAGGAGAAATACCTAAAACAAAACAACGTTTGGCTAGAGTTGGGTTTTAACCACTTGCCCTCCAGAGGATTTACCCCCCTTCCTGACCAGGCCATTTGTTGCGTTACGGAGCTGCGTTACTTTAACTGACAATTCCGCTGCACCCAAATGAAATTTATGTCCTTTTTTTCTCACAAGTGGAGCATTCTTTTGGTGGTATTTGATTGCCCGTGCATTTTATACTTTTTGCACTATAAACAAAATGAAGACGGATAATTTTGAAAAAAAAAAACAATATTTTTGACTTTTTGCTATAAAACATATCCAGTAAAAAAACTAATTTCGGCCAAAATGTATTCTGCTACATGTTGTTGCTAAAAAAAATCCCAATACCTGTAAATTAATTGGTTTACGTGAAAGTTATAGGTTCTACAAATGGTGGTATATATACAATGGAGTTTTTGTTTTTATATACTAGTAATGGTGGAGATCAGCGACTTTTAGCAGGACTGCGGCGAGCATTCTGACACTGGGGGGGAACTGACTAACTGCCACAAATAGTGATCAGTGCTAATAAAAAGCAATGACACTGTACTAATGACACTGATCTCCCCAGATGTTAACCCCTTCCTGCCCAAAGAGTTAACTGTGTGCGGTTTCACTGTGTTGTCTGTGTGTGCTTTACTGTGTAAGCATGCTGCTTTGTATTGCTCTGCATAGCAGAGCAATACAAAGCAGCATACTGGTGCTGACAGAGAAGAGGTCTGTATCAGATCTCTCCCATGTCACTGTTGTTCGGTGATCACCAGATGCTGATGATCGACTGCTGAAGCAGCCAATGGTGGCACGGGTAGGGCGGTCATGCGTGCCCTCTACCCGGAAATATAAAATAACGTGTATATATACATGATTTTGCACAGCCCTGTAGCAGTACGTCTGCTATAGGGCAGTAGGGAAACGGTTAAAAAGAAAGTTATGGAACAGCTACTTTGACACCAGTTTGCTGGTCACACTGGGTGTGTAGTTGACATGACAAACAGTGAAAATTCATATATTTGCAGGAAATTTGCCTAGACAATGTCAACTGTATTTGAGAAGCAATTATCCCCCCTAAAAAGTGCATTAGCACCAGAGAACTTAACGTGTAATTCTAACTTACTTAGGGAATGTTTAATATCCTTTTGTTTCAATTTTTGTTTTGCGGTCTTTCTTCGACTGGGGAGATATTTCTTTACTTCGTCTCTCAGCGATTCAAGGAAGTAGAAGTAAACTTTTCTAAAATGAGGGCAATTTCTGCACTTTTCGAATGCATGAAATTCATGTATTTGACTTTGGCACATGCTGCAGCACTTTTAGAATGCATGCAAGACACTTTAATAAAATGTCTGCACCAGTCTTTATGAATTCTAGGGACTGTCGTAAGAAAAGAAAAAAAGAATCCTGGTTTTCCCCCCATTTGCCATTACAATGAAAGCCATTATAAGAGTAAAGTGTAACAGCAATCAATGTGCAGAGAAAGAGCATAGATTCTACTGAAACCCGTCCCGAGGAGTCCTGTGAAGACTCTGATACCAATGGTCTCAGCTGTCACTCTGACTAGAGGGCGTGGCCGGAGTGACGGCTTAGGCCATTGGTATCACAGTCTTTACAGGACTCCTTGGGACGTGTTTCAGGGGAATCTATCCTCTTTCCCTGCACACTGCCTTGTTTCTGGTACAACTTGGGATGCTGCTTCCCTCTTCCTTGCCGGTGGGGTGATTGTGTCCTGTCCAGCCTCGAGCAGTGCCATATGTTTGCTACATTGTAACAGTAATGTTTTGAACTGTCATGAATGGGTTACATTCATGATAGTTGTAATTACTAGTGATCTGCAATTGGCTACAGCTAATCACATGCTACAGGGTGCTGTGATTGGACCAGGTACCACATGATTGCCAGTGAGTTGTGATTAGCTCACAGCTAAGGAAGCAAAGCTGTTATGAATTGCAGTCATTCCTAACAGCTATTGATATTGGGATCATGTGATCATGTAGCCGCAATCCACTGCGTCCAGTGAACGCAATGGTCACGGGGGGAGCACACCGCACGACCTAGAGGGCACACAGCGGGCCTCCTGAGTCTGTACAGGCACAATGACGTACATGTATGCAATTGTGCCTTTACATGCTGTTTGCCCACAGTGAATTTACTGTGGCGCTCAGCAAGTGGTTAAGGTGTTAACACCAGAATTACACACTGATCATTATTATGATTTAGTTGAAGACCTGGAAATGTACGCACTTGGCTGTTTAAAATGCTTGCAACTAAATCTCTAAAAGCTGCATGCAAGCCTCCTGCTCCCTCTGGTGCCTGTTGCAGGCTGTAGACCAAGCAGGTTAGGCTCATGCTGTGCACTGGAAACATCTGCTGTAATATGAGTCAATGCTTATTTTAGTCATGGCAGTCCGTATCCTGACTGGACGAGCATCAGTGGACATCTCATGACTGGAATACATCAGAGGTAAGGGAAGGAATGAATGGACCACTGGGCAGTGTGCATAGAGCCACAAAGTAGAATGCTATATTGGGTTGATTTATTAAAAGCAAAGGGCAACAAGGATTTGTCCGAGAGTTTAGTGAATGCGGTAAAGTTTAGAATCCAAAAAGAACTTGCATATCACATAACCTCTCCTACTACCAGCATGCTTCAGTCTTGTAGCAAAGCATCAGTAATGCAACTTAAAAGGTGAAACTAATATATGAGATAGACTCATTACATGCAAAGCAAGATAGTTCAAGCCGTGATTTGTCATAATTGTGATGATTATGGCTTACAGCTCATGAAAACCCCAAATCCACTATCTCAGAAAATTAGAATATTGTGAAAAGGTGCAATATTCTAGGCTCAAAGTGTCCCACTCTAATCAGCTAATTAAGCCATAACACCTGCAAAGGGTTCCTAAGCCTTTAAATGGTCTCTCAGTCTGGTTCAGTAGGAATCACAATCATGGGAAAGACTGCTGACCTGACAGTTGTGCAGAAAACCATCATTGACACCCTCCATAAGGAGGGAAAGCCTCAAAAGGTAATTGCAAAAGAAGTTGGATGTTCCCAAAGTGCTGTATCAAAGCACATTAATAGAAAGTTATGTGGAAGGGAAAAGTGTGGAAGAAAAAGGTGCACAAGCAGCAGGGATGACCACAGCCTGGAGAGGATTGTCAGGAAAAGGCCATTCAAAAATGTTGTGGACTTTCACAAGGAGTGGACTGAGGCTGGAGTCAGTGCATCAAGAGCCACATACACAGACGGATCCTGGACATGGGCTTCAAATGTCGTATTCCTCTTGTCAAGCAGCTCCTGAACAACAAACAACGTCAGAAACGTCTTACCTGGGCTAAAGAAAAACAGACCTGGTCTGTTGCTCAGTGGTCCAAAGTCCTCTTTTCTGATGAGAGCAACTTTTGCATCTCATTTGGAAACCAAGGGCCCAGAGTATGGAGGAAGAATGGAGAGGCACACACTGCAAGATGCATGAAGTCCAGTATGCAGTTTCCACAGTCTGTGTTGATTTGGGGAGCCATGTCATCTGCTGGTGTTGGTCCACTGTGCTTCATTAAGTCCAGGGTCAACGCAGCCGTCTACCAGGAGATTTTGGAGCATTTCATTCTTCCTTCCACAGACGAGCTTTATGGGGATGCTGACTCCATTTTTCATCAGGACTTGGCACCTGCTCACACTGCCAAAAGCACCAAAACCTGGTTCAATGACCGTGGGATTACTGTGCTTGATTGGCCAGCAAACTCGCCTGACCTGAACCCCATAAAGAATCTATGGGGCATTGCCAAGAAAAAGATGAGAGACATGAGACCGAACAATGCAGAAGAGCTGCTATTGAAGCATCCTGGTCTTCCATAACACCTCAGCAGTGCCACAGGCTGATAGCTTCCATGCCTCATTGAGGCAGTAATTGCTGCAAAAGGGGCCCAAACCAAGTACTGAGTACATATGCATGCTTATACATATGTATATGTCCGATATTGTTCTATGTACAATCCTTCTTTTATTGATTGCATGTAATATTCTAATTTTCTGAGATTGTGGATTTGGGGTTTTCATGAGCTGTAAGCCATAATCATCACAATGATGACAAATCACGGCTTGAACTATCTTGCTTTGCATGTAATGAGTCTATCTCGTATATTAGTTTCACCTTTTAAGTTGCATTACTGAAATAAATGAACTTTTGCACAATATTCTAATTTTTCGAGTTTCACCTGTATGTCCCTCAATAGACTACAAGAAAGTGATTTTACAGAACATACAAAAATCCTATTTACACAGGAAATCTTAAAACATTTGGAACATCCAAAAGCAGGGCAACTGAGGGGTGGGCAACACAACACAGCAAAGCAAACAATAACAAACAAGTCCAAGATAAAACAGTGAATTGGGGACTGCACGCTCAAAAGAGCCACCTGAAAGACCTTACACCAAGAGCTGTGATCAGGTGAGACTTCAACCAGGTGAATGTTTCAATCAGAGAACATGTAAAAAGAGAAGACCAAGTGGCAGCAAATCTGAGAAACCATTGCCTGATGATGAAAATCCCAAGAGGTCCTTACAATAGAGTGTTCCTTGACAGTACAAAAGGTGGAACCCAATACTTGGGACCAAAAGCTTAAAATAATGGTCTGTCCAAGCCCCCCCCCCCCCCCCCCATAGACAGTGGAACAAGAATCAGGGCACCCTTCTGGGGTCCATCCAGCATGACAAAAAGGGATTCAGTCTTTCTGAAAGAAACAGTGGCTGAGAGACACAGCCCAAACCACTTCCAGATTAAGGCAAATTCTTATTGATGAGCTGAAGCCAGACAGAAGGTTCAGAGAACAATTTCCTGGTTGAAGTAAAAGGCAGAAACTGTATTAGGCAATGCAATTCCTGTCTGAATTGCATGTGGTTTTCCCACCACTCCTGTATGCTGACCAATCAGAATCTGTCTAGCCAGCTGCAAAGAGAGTAGAGAAAGCCACGGGGATTTCAAATCCCCAGACCTGTGAAGCGGCTGTTCGTTGTGTGACAGTCTGAATTCATACAGCAGCAGTGCGGGAAACCTCCCTGCACCGTATCCATGCTATGACAAGCTTGGATTCACACAGAAGCAGTGGAGAAACTGCATGCAATCTAGAGAGGAATTGCACCGCATTGCTGTTCCAATCGCATGCTATTCTTTGCAGTGCGATTTGCACCCATTCACTTAGTGTGAAATGTAAGGTGTGATTTGTGTCCATACAGTCACTCCAGAAACCAATATGGCGGCGCAATAACACCTTACAATACATCCAGCGTATTTCTCACAAATGTGCATCCTCAGGGGTCTCTAGCCTCCCTTAGCAGCCAACCTGTATATGTAGCCTACTCACAGAACTCCATTTAGTGCCACTTTCCATCCGGCATTCAAAATAAATATTACTTCTGGAGAGTGGAACAGTTTTGTACACACACTGTATCACAGAGTGTCACCTATTGTCAGGGAATGAGGAGCCAGACACACAAGGAGGTGCAATTAAAGGTAGGTTTATTATACAAAAACAAGACAGAGTCTATGCAAGTCCAACAGCAACAGCGGATGACTTGGTAGAACAGTAGCCAGGAAGGATGGTCGCCAGAGCCGGGGTCAGAAGCCAGGAAGGATGGTCGCCAGAGCCGGGGTCAGAAGCCAGGAAGGATGGTCGCCAGAGCCGGGGTCAGAAGCCAGGAAGGATGGTCGCCAGAGCCGGGGTCAGAAGCCAGGAAGGATGATCGCCAGAGCCAGGGTCAGAAGCCAGGAAGGATGATCGCCAGAGCCGGGGTCAGAAGCCAGGAAGGATGGTCGCCAGAGCCGGGGTCAGAAACCAGGAAGGAGTCTTGCCAAAGCCAAGTTGGTATCCAGGAGAGCAATGAGAAACTAAACAGGAGCTTGCTGCTGTGCAACAGACAGGACACGAATGCAATGGACAGCTACAAACAGCAGACTTATATGTGATAAGCCGCCACCTCCTGAGGGAAGAGCCGCAGAGGGCTGAAAGCATAAAGGATCCCACAATGCTTTGCAGACACCTAAGATGGATGCCAGCACATGGAGCAGCACAAGCCCTGAGGAAAGGTAGGACCTTGACACCTATGCACGGATGCTGAATTCTATTACACATAAGAGTACTACACTATATATTTGTATTTGTTTTTGGTGTCACATCGATACAAGTCTCATACTGCAAAGGAGGAAGGAGTGGAGCAGTCCCTCAGGAGCCACACGAACAGATGGATGGTCTTGTGATGATTAATTAAAATGCTGATGCTGCAGTTTATATCAAGGCAGCATAGTATATTTGTGGTGAGTTGGCAAATCTTCTGATTGCCAGAGGTGGATAGCCTGATTTTTATTGAGAGGAAATTGAAGCCCCTCTGTGCAATATAGGTGTTGTTGTACTCAAACAAATTTTTGATATATCAAGTTGATGGGACTGTCATTTTTGGACTATTAATGTGACCTTATAGTGCTGCAATTTTATTTAGAGTTTCTGAAAAATCTGTTGGGGTGTACTCATTTATGCTAAGCACTGTATATACACCTTAAGGCGAGACCCAGTCACATCCACAGTGGGAACAGAGGGTTTCTGAAGAAAATCCTCACAAAATGGATACAACCCTACTACGTGCTTGGCAGACAATGAAGCCAGGAGCTACCACTGTGCCCAGACTCCCAGTTACCTGAAGGAGCTGCCACACTGCTGAAAGCTTCCCATGGGCAAAAGCAGAAATAGAAGCTGCATTCACACACAGGCTCCCACTGCAGCAGAAACCACACTGAAGCCAAAAAGCTTCTTCATCAGGTAACTATTCCTAAAGCTAGAAGAACAGAAGAATAGTGGTCGCCATAACAATTTGCATATACACTCTATTCCTGTAGGCACTAGTGATGCAGCCCTTGCTGACACGATAAGAGGAATCCCAAGACACTCTTCTGGAAAAACATGTAACAATAACACTTTGATTTGGTTACATAGAGCCCTCAAACCATGAGACCTTCCCTAAACCCAGAAATGTGATTTGTCGCCTACACAAGTACGAAGACGGTAATTCACAATCTAAAACAGATTTCCCAAATAGATGACAAGGGAGATGTTGATGCACACAAGAGCACTAAAAGATTTGCAAAATACATTCTGCATCAATGACACCACCTATAGATGGGGCTACCCCTTCTCCTTCACTGCCTGCAGAGATTGTAAATCAACATCTTTACATTATGCCGAGGACCATGTAAACGTCAGCAACTACAAATACTGTGGCTGTTCACTTAATAATAGGGCACTTACCTGTCCATGCATCTAGCGGTGTCCTCACCCCAAGTCAATTCTTCAATCAGCTGTCGGGTGCTGGCACTGCCATCTTGACTATAGGATATCAGTGGTGAAGCCGCACAATGCGCTTTGTGAATGGGCTGAAGTCCTCTGGGACCTTGGAAGTGTCACAGAGGGCTTCAGGAGGGGTGCCGAACTTCCAATTCAGTTGACTGCGGTGAACTCAGCTGAAAGTGGGAGCGGGTACCTGTCAAAACCAGGTACCTGCTCCCCCCCAAAAGGTGTCAAGCATGGCAGTGGTAGGGGGAAGAGGCAGAAAAGTGGAGCCTCAACTTTTGGGTTGAACTCCGCTTTAAATCTATGTCAAATGGCGAGAGCCCTGGCCCAGATGGGTATATCATTAAATACTAAAAAGTATACAAACATTCTGGCAGTCTACTTTTTGAGACAGGTGAACCCTGTCTCTAAAGGAGAATCTCTTTCACCAGAGGCATTGACTGACACATCAGTGCACATCTCAGTGATCCCAAAGGAAGGGAAAGACCCACCAAGTCAGAGATCCATATCACTCTTACCCAAGCGTTTTCTGCAGCGTTTTGCAGAAACGCAGTACAGTCCATTTAAAATGATTTCCTATGTGACATGTTCATATCTGGGTGTTCACCCGATGCATTTTTTTTAAAGGGTCAGAGACTATTACATAAGCACAACTTTTTGTGTTTAAAACCAAGTGGCCAGTGAGTGTATATATAGCAAATACAATTGCTAAACAAGCCATATTGTAATTTAACATTATCAACATTACCTTTCCTTTTCAATCTGCAGCATTTTAATTTTCTGTAAAGTTCAATGAAATACGGCAACCTGGAGGCGCTCTGTACAAAAACTTTGTATAAAGAACTTCCCCAGAAATGTAATTTCCTGCTAGTGTGACTGGCTCACTGATTTTGCCAAGATACAAGTCAGGTTTTAGGCGTGCTCTCCAACAAAAATGTAATTTTTGGTGAGGTACTCCAAAAGGGTTAATCACTTCTAAAGGGATACAGACACTGCAAGTGATTACGCTAAATAATAATGAAAGTCACTTCGATTCAGATTCACTCTGCAGACGACAAACAGCTATTTCTTCAGAGCAGAAATAGGTAGGAATCTATAACAGTTTGTTGAAATCTTTGAAATGTACATTGATCACCCAGAGAGGAATATTTGTCTCTCAACAAAAGTTACTCTTTAAGTGAGCAGGAAGAGGTGTAAATACCTTTGTGAATACTCTGGGTGCAGAGGATAGACCAAAAGGGAGTGTGACAAAATGGAAGTGTTTGTTTCCTAATGCGAATTGCAGGAACCTTCAGGGAGCACAAAAGGAATCCAATGCCGAAAGGATGCAGTAGTGGAGAGGCAATCTCACAGTTGAGAGAAATGTTTCTGAGCAGAACACTAAAGAGGAAAGTACAGTGTCCTGTTAAGGTGGAAAGAAGATACCAGCTTCAAGGAATGGGTGGTCTTAGGCCTCAAGACAAACTTTTAACTTGTGCAAACCTAAAAAAAAAGCAATAGCACCTTACAAGGGATTATCTCCATTCAAAGGGAGATCTCTACAGAGTCAGGAAAACCAGATTAAGTTCCCAAGGGGACACAGGGGACCACACATCCATGTGGCGTGGGAGGTGGGAATGTGAGCCATGTCCCGAAAAAATGCCTCAACTAGAGAGTGAGAGGTCAGTGGTCTTTGAAACAAAACAGCCAAGGCCGAGCTTTGTGCTTTGATGGTACTTAAAGACAGATGATTATCCAGAGTGGCCTGGAGTAAAGACAAGACAGATGATTATCCAGAGTGGCCTAGAGTAAAGACAAAATTTACTAAAACTACAGCACTCAGAATTTGGTGCAGCTGTGTATGGCAGCCAATCAGCTTCTAACTTCAGCTTGTCTATGTAACACCCTGCAGTAATACTGGTTGCAGCATGTTAAATGGACACAAGATGGCAGTATTCTGCAGCTCATTAACACAGACTCTGTTGAAGAAAAGCTATATTGGACTTGTAGGCTAATAGCAGCACTTCACTGTTTAATAACGAGCTAACAAACTACATTTCCCAGAGGAGAAATGGCTGATGGGTGGAGGCATTGCTGACCGTCAACACTGCTGACAAGCCAGATTGACAATCCTGTGAACTGTTTAACATATTGAGGAAATACACACAATAGACATAATGGTGGTTCACATGTATCCAACCCTCGCAGGGGTGGAGAATGTCAATTATACATCCAGAGAGATTACAAACAAGGCTGCATCAAAAGACTATACGAGATACCCATATGGCCAACGCTACCAACAGAGGAGGATATGTGGGAATGTGAAGTGTCCCATACTGGTGTACGTTATATCATGTAGGAAGACCCTAAGACCAGGAGGATGTACAAATACACCTTAAAATTACAATAACTACTCAGGTTATCGGCATGTCCGAGGCAGTGGAGGGTTCGGCCAGCTATTTGGACCATACTCTATCATATTTTTTGGGGCATCCACTGTGCATATAAGTATCCTTATGTCAAGAGAACCAGAGAGCACACAGAGACGGATTGCACGGAACCCAACGTGCAGCATTTATTGGGGAGGTTTTTGGGGCACAGACAACAGTTCCTTTACTCCACAGATTCATACCAGACACAGCAACACAGTACAGTTCTCTGGAAGGCAAAATGGAACAACAGGGGTATGCTAATCCACAGGGTTCAGTCTTTTGGGCAGCACGGGGTTAGTCCACTTACTGGATGTGGGAAGCCGAACACAGAGGGTTACAGTCCACACAGGCAGTTCCAGGCAGGGAAGGGTTAAGTCCGTTCGGCTCACGGGCAACAAAGAGGTAAGACCAGCCAGGGAAAATGTCCAGCCCACAGGCTCACAGGGAACAAGAGGTAAGTCCAGGCAGGGAAAAGGTTCCAGGCAGCAGAGAGTTCACCCCACATCGGAGAGGATCCAGCAGCAGAGGGACAGTCCGGTCAGCCAGGGAGATGAGAAGGGGACGGGGGATGGTCATATGAGAAACACTGGCCCTCAGCACAGTCTTCCCTCACACACACAGCTAGGAGAAGGGAGCTGGGCGCCTTGCTGCTGCAGTGGTAACCCGATACTTCCTGTCGGGTTACCATGGCAACGGGTCCTGTCTCCCAGGTCTCCAGACCCGCCCAGGGAACACGGCCTCTGGCATGGAGCCTGGGAAGATGTGCATGAGGGGGAAGAGAGGAGGGGGGCCTGTTTGTGGATTCCCTCAGCGGGGGGCCAGACTGCCAGGGACAGGGGGGTGAGGGGCTGCTGAGGGCTGCCTGTGTCAGGGACACAGAGGACTAGGAGTCCCAGCATGGATGGGACAGAAGAGTGAGGGGCTGCTGAGGAGTGGGGGTGGCAGGCAGCAAACCTAGAGGATGGGGGAGGAAGGACCAGCTCCATGACACCTTATAATTTAATCTCCGAGAACTGCATGAAGCTGAGGCCTTCTTCAAAACTCTGGGCCTTCCACCTCTACCAGTTGCAATCACTTGCTACTTCTAGGCCTTCATCCACTGCAAGCAAGATCTGGATGCCAGCCAAATCTAAGATGAAGAGGTTCCCTCAAACTCCCCAATAGCCAAGACTGCCTGGATCACCTGGCTTCACTACCTTGGACCCTTCGCAGGCTTCTTTCCTGGCAGCTCGTTTGTTGCCTTGACCCACTCTTTTGATCTCCACGGAGATACCCTTGCAATCCCATGTCTTTGACCCTACTTGGGACTTTTACAAGTCAATATACTTATCTTTCTCTATGTTGTAAATGTCCTAACAAATTTTTCAAGGCTAGCTGAGGTAGGCACTGGTCATCTGGAGGCAGCTGCCATGTTTGCCTTTTCACATCACGTTCCCCTTCCTGATGTCTTGAGACATCTGAGACGCCTTGGATTGATATATCTTTGAAGATAATTTTTTCTGTTATTTTTTTAGCCATTTACTATATGGCTTCTTAGCTTTCCACACACAACTACAAATACGTTATTGTTTGGCTTGTTGCCTTGAGTCCATTTTATTTACTCATGCAAATTTTTCTTCTTATCAGTGTCTATTCATATTCTACATTCAGGATACAAAGCTAACATCTCTAAGAATACTTAATAACAGTTCTAAGACTTTTATCATATAATGTCAAAGGTCTCAATTCAATAAAAAAGGTGGCTGACATTGAAGGAGTTCAGATCCTCAGGGGCGGACATCATATGCATACAGGAAACTCACTTTAAGAAAGATGGCTCCTTTAATTTTGCCTCTAAGAGTTTCCCTCAATCATATTCAGCTTTTGACCCCTCAGGGAAGGCTGGAGTAGCCATCTTAATCAAGAAAAGCTGCACCCTGGAGGATCCGTTCCTCTCACGCTGACCCACATGGTTGTTTTATTCTATTGGAATGTGTAAATGCAGGCACCTCACTGGTACTTTTCAATTTATATGCTCCCAATTCTGGTCAACTCCCATTTCTTTCTCAAATCTTAGACAAGCTATTTTCGGTCTCAACTCCATACATGATATGGAGCAGACTTTAATCAAGTTATGTCGCCCTCTAAAGATAGATGACTTTTGTTCTCCCCCACATCGTCGAAAATTTTCTGTTCTACTTCTACTGCTGTTTGCAAATTAATTAGGGAGCACTGCCTTTTTGATGATTGGAGGATTAAACACCCTCTCCACAGACAATTCACATTTTAATCTAATCTGCATAAGATGTACTCTAGATTAGATCACTTTTTTATTACCGCGCCCCTGATACCTTCTCTGGTTTCATTTGAGATTAATCCAATTACGTGGTCAGATCATGCTTCGTTAACATTAGAAATTGTCCTTTTTAACTCTACTTCTAGGGTGTGTCATTGATGACTTAACAAAAACTTTCTTCGAATGGATCATGTTCGAGCGGAATTGTCTTGGGCTCTAGAAGAATATTTTCAACTAAATGAACAGTTAGTAGAATCAGCCTCTACCCTCTGGGAAGCCCATAAGGTTACCATTAGAGGCTTATGTATCTCCATTGGTTCTAGTTTATAAAAAAAAAAAAAAAGTTTCCCTCCAGGTTAGGCAATCCTTATTACTCCATCTATCCAAAGAGGAGCACCAACTACTTAGTAAGCCTTCCAGTCCCCGATTTTGCAAGGTCACTTGTATACGGGATCAACTTAAAGCTCTTGACTGCCACAAAACAGCCCAATCACTTGTCTGGGCTAGGAAAAAATGTTATGAGTTCTCTAACAAACCACACCGTATGCTGGTGAATAAACTCAAATCACAAACTCCTTCTTCCCTTCCAGACTACTTAACCCAATGTGATGGCACCCCCACATATGCCCTCTCACCATGGCTATGGTATTTGGGGAATACTACCAAAAGCTTTACAACTGCCTTGCCCCTGATACACACACCCCCTTCCAAATAGACACCTATAATACATTTTTTGACTCGTTACATTTACCACACATCACCTTCTGATATCAGATCCTTAAACACAAATATCTCTATGCAAGAACTCTTAAATGTTATCATAAATTCACCTACGCACAAATCCCCCCGACCTGACAGTTTTTCCTACTCATAATATAAATCTTTTTTTGACATTCTAGCCCCCCCACTTACTTGATCTATTCCACTCCCTCCTGAAGGGGGTTCAACCACATAATGATTCTATGCATTCATATATCTCAGTAATCCCGAAGCCTGGCAAGGACCCATCCCACCCAGACAACTATTGCCCCATAGCTTTGTCAAACTCTGACTACAAAATATTCACCAAAGTATTTGCTAACAAACTCACTAAGCTCTTACCTAAACTAATACATAGGGACCAAGTGGGCTTTGTCCCGGCCAGGCATGCGGGTAATAACACCAGGAGAACTGTAGATTTGATAGATCTGGTAAACAAATCTCACACCCCCATTCTTTTGTTAAGCCTGGACGCCCAAAAAGTGTTTGACAGGTCAGGTTGGCCATACATGTTCCATACCTTGATGAAGTTTGGCTTCCATGGCCCATTTCTTAAAGCATTGTAATCCCTTTATCTACTCCTTCCCAGGTGAAGCTGGCTGCTTACCTAATCCCCTAAATTTCAGATGAGCAATGGCACATGCCAGAGGTGTCCACTATCCCCTTTACTATTTATTATATGCTTAGAGCCCCTGGCGATTGCCTTCAGATCCAACAATGATATATACGGAGTGTACACTCAAAACAGCGAATTTAAACTTTCCTTATTTGCTGACGATATACTTTTAACACTTATGGACCCCCATATCACGCTACCAGTCCTTCACCACACCCTCCAACACTTTGGAGCCTTATCCAGTTATAAGATAAATACTTCCAAAACAAAGGCATTACCACTTCAAATCCCCTCTACCACCCTGACCTCTTTCCAGTCAAATTATTCCTACCGTTGTTGCTCCCACTCCCTCAGATACTTAGGCATTAATCTTACCCCCTCTTACCAATCCTTTTATAAAGCCAACTTCTAACCTATGTTTCATACTATCACACAATCTTTGAAGACCCGAGGTCTATACAATATCTCTTTTTTGGGAAGGATAAATGTACTTAAAATGGCCATATTACCCAAATTATTATACATATTTGAAACACTTCTGGTACCAGTCCCAATGTCAAAGCTTTATTCGCTCCAAAAATCCTTTCTCCATTCTATCTGGCATAACAAATCCCACCAAATTGCACGCTCAGTCTTACTCTCATTATAATCCAAGGGGGTCTGGGGGTCCCCCAGAAATACTACCTAGCTACACATCTCAGCTCCATAGTGTCCTGGTCTGCTCAACACCCCCACCCCCGCAATAAGTGGTCAGAGATTGAATGGCTACAGCTACATCCTGTATTTCCCTGATTTGGTCCATGGCTTCCAGTGAAACCTCCTTTTATAAACAACTGCTTGGACCAATGCAATTTACTTTCCTAAAATGGAGGCTATGCAAGTTCAAATTCTCCCTTTCTTCACCCTGCTCACCTTAGACTATCAGGAAGGCCTGGGTTAAATAAAATGTTAGTCAAACACTCAGTCGTATCACCCCCTGGGCTACAGGGAATCTATTTCAATTAAGACATCTGGTTAACCCAGTATCTACGAAGCTTAAATCCTTTGCCGAGTTACAAACTACCAAGCATACAGGTGAAACTCAAAAAATTAGAATATCGTGCAAAGGTTAATTTATTTCAGTAATGCAACTTAAAGGGTGAAACTAATATATGAGATAGACTCATTACATGCAAAGCAAGATAGTTCAAGCCGTGATTTGTCATAATGGTGATGATTATGGCTTACAGCTCATGAAAACCCCAAATCCACAATCTCAGAAAATTAGAATATTGTGAAAAGGTGCAATATTCTAGGCTCGAAGTGTCCCACCCTAATCAGCTAATTAAGCCATAACACCTGCAAAGGGTTCCTGAGCCTTTAAATGGTCTCTCAGTCTGGTTCAGTAGGAATCACAATCATGGGAAAGACTGCTGACCTGGGGTTACTGTGCTTGATTGGCCAGCAAACTCGCCTGACCTGAACCCCATAGAGAATCTATGTGGCATTGCCAAGGGAAAGATGAGAGACATGAGACCAAACAATGCAGAAGAGCTGAAGGCCACTATTGAAGCATCCTGGTCTTCCATAACACCTCAGCAGTGCCACAGGCTGATAGCTTCCATGCCACACCGCATTCAGGCAGTAATTGCTGCAAAAGGGGCCCAAACCAAGTACTGAGTACATATGCATGCTTATACTTTTCAGAGGTCCGATATTGTTCTATGCACAATCCTTGTTTTATTGATTGCATGTAATATTCTAATTTTCTGAGATTGTAGATTTGGGATTTTCATGAGCTGTAAGCCATAATCATCACAATTATGACAAATCACGGCTTGAACTATCTTGCTTTGCATGTACTGAGTCTATCTCATATATTAGTTTCACCTTTTAAGTTGCATTACTGAAATAAATGAACTTTTGCACGATATTCTAATTTTTCGAGTTTCACCTGTAAACCTGCGCAACAACATTATGTATATTGGCAGATATGACACTTTTTCTTCACAGATTGCTTCATTAATTTTTAGAGAAACCTACTTATTTTGAACATATTTGCACTCAGGGTCCATATCAACAGGGTTGTATCTATAAATTTCTACAGGAGGATCCCCGCTTTACTATGGACTTACACCTCTACATGAGAAAATGGTCCCAAATCCTCCAACATTCTATTCCTCTGAACCAATAGAGCAAGATTTGAGATGCATCCTCTAAGTTTTCTAGATGTGTGGTCTTTAATGAAAATAATTATAAAATCTTAATGTTCTAGTAAAAAACTCCAGAGGTCCTTCATGCTCGAAACTCAAATGTTTCTCCTGTTTGCTGGAGATGTAGCCAGGAGACTGGATCTCTCTTCAATATTTTTTGGCTTTGCAGGAATATTAAACCTTTTTGGAGAGAAGTTGCAAACCTTCTAAAACTCCTTGTGAAGATTTCCCTCCTGTTTGGTCCTCTCCATTTCTTACTAGGCTTACCCTTTTCGAGCCTGCCCAAACAAGCCAAAAAATTACTTTTTCACATCTTAACAGCAGCCAGGAGAACCATACCAATGCAGTGGTTATCCACTACCACTCCCTCTTTACCAGAACAAAAGACATTGGTGAAGTTAGAAGAATGGAATATCTAATAACCCTCCATGGCAACTTGACTGCCCCTTTTGAAGCTATATGGGAGCCATGGGACCTCTCCTCCTACCACGCATCCCTTTTAGCCTCCTGATTTAACTAGATAGTCCATTGACCTCCGTATATATATGGCTACAGCACAGCCAGTCTGTTCTGGGAGGGAGTCATATGACGTCCTCTCATAAATCAGTGAGTGCTTATCAGTGCCCTACAGTGCACATCAGTGACCATTGCTTCCTCATCACTGAAGCTTAACAGTCCCCATCAGTGCCCTACAGTGCTCATCAGTGCTGCCTCTTTACTGAAGCTTATCAATGCACATCAGTGCCCATCAGTGAGTGCTTATCAGTGTCCTCCAGAAGAGGATTTAGACGAGACACTTGTTTTTATTGTCCCCAGTGTCCTTTCCATTCAGGCCTCTGCATAGGCAGCCTGCATATAGTTTCCGTCGTTACCATACTTCTCTACAATATTAGTGAAGTATGGTAAACTTGTGGCGGAACCCGATTGGGTGATTCCATTAGAGAACCGCTTCCTCGCCACTGGGACACAGGACCAAAGTATTATAGCCGGGCATTGCACCCAAGACTAGACGACACTAGCTTAGATGCCAGAACTGGAACTATTTTATTGAAAAGGAACAGAGGTTTTTATATACTTTAGAAATAGGGGCAGTCCTCACAATAAAACAAATATTACACATTGAGATAAACATCTCACATTGATTAGGCGAGAGCTTGATCACATTATTCTAAACCATGCAAATAGTAAACAGTATGGACAACAGCTAACCATGATCTAATTAACAGTAAGCTAATCAACAGCCAGGCACCCAAACAATGCTTTGATTAATCAGGGAGCCCATCTTAGACCAGCAACAAACCCAACACTGAATACATAAAGGCCATAACACATGCTGTCTTTCAGGCGTTTGCTTTCACTTGTATAATCTGTCCATCATAAAACAAAACTCATACAATATTCCAAACAGTCTGAACTGTGGAAATAATTTATCTTCATAGATTTCTTGAGGGATATTGCTGATAAATATTTCTGTCCCAATTAGAGGAGCTTCTCCAACACAGGCCGCATGAGGGCCACCATATTTCCTCTGACCAGTAACCTGCACAAGATTAATATTACATCATTCCATCTACTTCAGAAGGGAAGATTTATTGTCTGTATGCAGAGACTTAATCCAAGCTTCGCTCTCAGCGTTCATCATGTTGTTGTCGATAATTAGAGAATTATCTGCTCTCTCCATGGGCCATATTAAGTGAGTAGAAGGCTAGCACCTAGTCCCCTCCAAAGGCCCCTGTCCCGGTTGGGACTGTCACATTTCTCCCTCTCAAAAGTAAACTAGCCAGAACTTCACCTGGTCTGGACATGCATTAGTTGGGCAGAGCGAACCCACAAAATCGTTCTGCACAATCTCCATTCTTAGCCACAGGGAAAAGTTGTCATTGGTAGGTGAGGAGCAGAGGTCGTGAGCCCTCTGTCCGGCTACCTATGCTTCAGCTGGGAGGTCTTTACAGTTCTGGGGTACTGCTCCACACCGGCTGCTGGGGTGAGAGGCCGACTTCCCAAACTCTCTGGAGCTGTAGAGACACGGTAGGTGCTAAACAGTGGCTAGCGGCGCTCTGCCCTGTTGCCAGCGCTTCAGCTGGGGACCCAAAATCTTCCACTCTGGCTGAAAGTTGGGGAGGAAGGACAACCACCTCATCTCCCAGACTGTGGATCTGCCGCTGGGGAGTTGAGCCAGTTACTCAATCTCCTGGACACTCAAGACTCCCACTGTGGAGTGAGGATTACTTCCTGCACTCTAGAGTCACTACACTGCCACTAGGGACGGAGGCGACCACCTCCTCTCTCGGACTGTGGATCTGCTGCTGGGGAGGGAGGACGACCACCTCTTTTTCTTCACTGTGGATTTTTTGCTTAGGAGGGAGCATGACCACCTCTTCTCCCTGGGCTCCTGGAACTGCTGCGGGTGTGGGACAGAGGTCTTGGACCCTCTGTCCTGTTACCAATGCTTCTGCTGGGACTGTGTATGGGCAGAGACGGGCGGTACTCTGTGCCACTGCCAGCATATTAGCTGGAGATAGGAGTTCCACTGTATTGGCCTGCTGCTGGGGAGAAGAGCTGCCCACTCTGGCTCCCTGGAGCTCCGTAAGTGCTGTTGGTGCTGGACAGAGGCCAGCAGCGCTCTGCATTGATGCCAGCTCCTCCCCTAGGAAACAAAATGAAAATTTGGTGGCCTCGCACAAATCCTACAGGGCCACCAATTATTGTAGAAAGAGGTCAGCAGCCCTCTGCCTTGATGCCAGCTCTTCTGCTGGAGGCTCACTAGGTTGTTCCTCCTCAGCAGAAAAGTCTACTAAATCTCCAGTCTCTGGAGCTGGTGGCTGAAGATAGAGTCTCACTATCTCCTGTCCATGGAACCCAGTAGATGTTACTGGTGCTGTGTAGAGGCTAGAAAAGCTCTGCCCTGGTGCCAGCACTTCCGTTGGAAGCTCAGTAAATGTTACATTCTTTAATGAAAAGTCAACTAAATCCATGCTTTCTGGGATCTATGGCTGGGGACTGAGGGCAGCTTCCTTCTCTCCCAGGTCCTTAAATTGCTGCTGGGGAGATGAGCCAGCTGCTCCACCTCCCGTACAGTCATCTGGCTGTGGGACAGATGCATCCCTCCATCCAAGCTTGTCCTGTGCAGAAACAGGTTCGTCAAGGTGAGTCAACACTTCAGGTGGGATTTCAGAGCGGTTGGCTGGTACTTCCTGAGAGTCCCAGGCAAAGGGAGCCCAGCCCTGCAGTTGAGCAGAGTGTAGCAGCGTCTGTAGGCCTTCTACAGCTCCCATTCCTGAATGGCTAGAAGCTTGAAATCTTCCTGTGCCCGGAGCTTTACAGAGATGTTCAGCATCTGGTCTTTGTAATCCATGATTTCCTCCAAACACCACTCCAGATCGCTACCGATGTCAGTATCCCATGACAGCTTCCCACAACAGTCCCAAGTAGCCATAGCCAAAGTCTTCAATCTGTTGTCTGCTGCCCAAGGGCACACTTGGGCTACTTACCAGTGGAGGACTCTGTAGCTCTCATCCAGCCGCATCTCTGCCTGGACCAGCCTGGTTAACTCAGCTGTCCACTCCTTGTGCAATTGTTCCCCCAATAACAGCACCCACACTAAATACTGCGACCAGTACCTTTCTTGGGTGGAGGAGATAATTTTCCCCAGCAGGACCTACTCTGGTACTCTGTGTTGCATTCGCATCTCTCACAGCCTCCTTTCAAATTCCACCTTTATGGCAGCTGGTATCTGTTCCTCTCCTCATCTACTATCCTGACCTTGGATCCTGGTGGAGGTTTGGATGCCCCAGACAGCAGGAAGCATACCACTGCTTGCCATAAAATGTAATGGAACATCTGTCACCCCAATTGGGTGATTCCATCAGAGAACAGCTTCCTCGCTATTGGGACACGGGACCACAGTATTACAGCCGGGCATTGCACCCAAGACTAGATGTCACTAGCTTAGATGCCAAAACTGGAACTACTTTATTGAACAGGAACACAGGTTTTTAGATACTTTTGAAATAGGGGCAGTCCCCACAATAAAACAAAATATTACACATTGAGATAAACATCCCACACTGATCAGGTAAAAGCTTGATCACATTATCCTAAACTGTGCAAATGGTAAACAGTACAGCCAACAGCTAACAGTGATCTAATTAACAGTAAGCTAATCAACAGCCAGGCACCCAGACAATGCTTTGATTAACCGCTTCCCGACCGCCCTACAGACTTTCAATTTGTAAAACTATTTCATACTAATTTTTTTTTTAATTTTTCAGAAAATTTCTATTTCCCCCCCAGAAAACAAAAACAAAAACAAATCCCACATACACAAAATAAGTTTTCCCATGGCTGCAAAATTACCAGAAATGTTACATCTCCAGGCAGGGGGCATGTGTGCTAACTGTGTAAGGTATGGTTTGTTAAAATAGTTTCTTTTTGTACTGTAAAAAACTCCAGTGTTGCTCTTGTGAAAACATGGGTTAAGCACTAGACATATCAAATACTAGTGCTTATTCATTTAGGCCCCGTTTGCTCTTGAAAATGATTATACTCTGGGCTCATGCTATAAAAACATGGATTTTAAGCCTTGGTCAGATGCTACTTTCTGCCAGATACTAAACCTTTAGTTAAATTTGACTTTTTAACATTTTCCCCAGTCAATCCGGTTTTCCTGATATGGTTTCCTGACAGTTTCAAATCTAAAAGTAACAGAAAAAAAAAAAAAGGGCAGATATTACATTACAGACTCTTACCATATGGAATATGTATAAATCTAAGTTTGGTTCAACCTCAAAACCCTTTTGTCTACTAGGTTTTATGGGCACTTTTTTATTTTTTTATACTTGTAATTCTTCTTTCCTAGTGTGGATATTTTCAAGTTTAACTAGAGTTCATGACTGTTACCAGCAGAAGCATTAAATCCCTTAACAGTTTGGGGTTTATTACGTCGTTTACAAACGTTTGGGCAACCCCTTGTCAAGTTGTAGCCAATTAACAGCCTTTTTTTACTTGTTTCAAGAATTTTGTTCCCACTCTTTCTTGGCAAACGCCAGTATTTCAGAAATATTACTAAACTTGCCATGACCACAGCTTACAGAAATATTTAACAGTACTGAATGTATGGATATCACAATTTGTATACAAAAATTTGTATAGAAAGTACAGCAAAGAAAAACAAATACAAATATAATGTTTAGGGTACAAATTAGGGTCATTACAAAATTGTCACTCAAAATATAATTCTGATTTGAATACAAGTTATTTTTAAAAGGCCTTTTAAAGATTGCATTAAGAGACACCTCCATGTCTACTCACCATATGTACTTACAGAAATGGAGATCACATAATTCATACATCACTAGTATCATATTCAACAATGTCTGCATGACAATAAATAATGGAGTAGGCTCTACACTCTCAATGTGTTTTGCATCAACAGTCCAGTTCATCAGAAGCACAGAGGAGCTATCCATCTTTAATGAATGAATATATATATATATATATATATATATATATATACATATATATACACACACACTATGTAACGAGGTTCGCTCAGCAGCGGGTGTGTGTGACCCCCTGGATGGGTGCACAACACAAAAACACAGGCACAGCACAACAGTGGAGGTGAAAAACAAAAAGGTGCAGTTTATTTACAATATTTACAGAAAAACGTCAAACCACAAAGAAACATCAAATCAAATCCTGGCCAACTTGGCTACTTACTGTACAAAATAGCTTCCCTAGCTATCCACTAGGTACAGCCTGATGCTATACCTAGTTGCTGGTAGTTGGAGGCTAGCCACACAGACTTTTTTCTCCCTGCACACAGATAGGATGTTGCTCCCCAGTCAGTTCAGGCACAGATCTGGTTCCAGGTTGGAGCAACTCCCTAAGCAAGCTGGGAAGTTTTATAACAGCCTTAATGAGCCCACTACCTTCAGCTTGGCTCATTACCTCAGTGCTGAAGGACTCAGCACTTCCCCCTAGCGGAACAAATCCACATAGAGTCTGAACCTTGGACAAATGTATCGTCCATCCAGGACGCAACCAGGTGATTTCACCTGCCTACTGTCACAATATATATATATATATATATATATATATATATATACTGATATAACATGAATAAATACAATTCATATGTAAAAATGCATCAATTTCATGAACTCAAAAGTACAGCACTGAATCAACAGAAGACAGGATTTTAAATTTTATTTCAGCATTCATGTATAAAGTATCACCAGTGTGCACATGGGAGTCTGCTGGAGCTAATAAAGGGGGGCAGGGTCCTCCACAAATGGTCTACAAATGTAATCATGATAAAACATATGTAGACATCATTCATATCAAGGGATCTACCCCAGTAGAGTATATATCCCATAATACCTACCTATGCTGAAGATATAGTATTGGTAAGCTACTGTATCATAAAAGCCAAGGATGATTAGGAAGAGCAAGGAAACCATGCAATAGTATACACATTTTTCAAGACAGATTGAGCTGTCTTTTGATAACATTTCATAACCATTATTTTTTACTATATAAAAGGAAAAGATTAAAAAATTTTGAAATAAAAAGTTTCTTATATTCTAGTACACAACATATCAAATAAAAATACTAAGACCATACATCAAATACATATTTACATATGCTGCCCCTCAAAATTACTCAACACACAGCCATTAAGGTCTAAACCACAGGCAACAAAAGTGAGTACACCCCTAAGTGAAAATGTCCAAATTGGGCCCAAAATGTAAATATTTTGTGTGGCCACCATTATTTTCCAGCACTGCCTTAACCCTCTTGGGCATGGAGTTCACCAGAGCTTCACAGGTTGCCACTGGAGTCCTCTTCCACTCCTCCATGATGACATCACAGAGCTGGTGGATGTGAGACCTTGCGCTCCTCCACCTTCCGTTTGAGGATGCCCCACAGATGCTCAATAGGGTTTAGGTCTGGAGACATGCTTGGCCAGTCCATCACCTTTACCCTCAGCTTTTTTAGCAAGGTAGTGGTCGTCTTGGAGGTGTGTTTGCTGTCCCCTCAAAATAAGTGAGTACACCCCTAAGTGAAAATGTCCAGGTATGAACGGGGAGCAGGTGTGTTAAATTTGGTGTTATCGCTCTCACTCTCTCATACTGATCACTGGAAATTCAACATGGCACCTCATGGCAAAGAACCCTCTGAGGATCTTAAAAAAAGAATTGTTGCTCTACATAAAGATGGCCTAGGCTATAAAAGAATTGCCAAGACCCTGAAACTGAGCTGCAGCATGGTGGCCAAGACCATACAGCGGTTTAACAGGACAGGTTCCACTCAGAACAAGCCTAGCCATATTTGACCAAAGAAGTTCAGTGCACATGCTCAGCGTCATATCCAGAGGTTGTCTTTGGGAAATAGATGCATGAGTGCTGCCAGCATTTCTGCAGAGGTTGAAGGGGTGGGGAGTTAGCCTGTCAGTGCTCAGACCATATGCCGCACACTGCATCAATTTGGTCTGCTTGGCTGTCGTCCCAGAAGGAAGCCTCTTCTAAAGATGATGCACAAAA
This sequence comes from Staurois parvus, assembly GCF_062004578.1. NCBI lineage: Eukaryota > Metazoa > Chordata > Amphibia > Anura > Ranidae > Staurois > Staurois parvus. The sequence goes on along the minus strand of NW_028317853.1, from coordinate 1,365,356 downwards.
AAGCCCACTTATTTGGTTTAGATGGTGTCACGTGTGTGTGGTGGCAACCAGGTGAGGAATACAAAGACAAGTGTGTCTTGTGTAAAGTCAAGCATGGTGGTGGGAGTGTCATGGTTTGGGGCTGCATGAGTGCTGCCAGCACTGGGGAGCTACAGTTCATTGAGGGAACCATGAAAGCCAACATGTACTGTGACATACTGAAGCAGAGCATGATCCCCTCCCTTCGGAGACTGGGTCACAGGGCAGTATTCCAACATGATAACAACCCCCAAACACACCACTGCCTTGCTAAAGAAGCTGAGGGTAAAGGTGATGGACTGGCCAATCATGTCTCCAAACCTAAACCTATTGACACTTTGGGCCCAATTTGGACATTGTCACTTAGGGATGTACACACTTTTGTTGCCAGCGGTTTAGACATTAATGGCTGTGTGTTGAGTTATTTTGAGGGGACAGCAAATTTACACTGTTATACAAGCTGTGCACTCACTACTTTGCATTGTAGCAAAGTGTCATTTCTTCAGAGCTGTCACATGAAAAGATATAATAAAATATTTACAAAAATGTCATGGGTGTACTCCCTTCTGTGAGATATACACACACTTACACACACGCTTTGTCACAGGAATGTATAAGTATATACATTATATTCTAGTATTGTAATAAGTTAAAAAAAAAAGTTACAATTTGTGTATTCATTCAATCCAGAGAAGAGGTTGCTGAAACTGAATGCCTCATTTCACGTTATAGTAAGCAAGTCAAATTAGCCTCCTCTTGGATCTGTGTGAATACGACCCAAGGCACAAAATTTGACATGAATAGTACTGTAATGATGTTATAACGCTGCATGCTGCTAAATCTAGGTGCTTAAAATTCCCTATCTCAATAAAATGTATTTGGTCATGCATTCTACAGCAAAATTCAAGTTTTGTTTTAGGGATCGGCCCTAAGCAAATACTTATTATCTATCTTGTCTCTGTTGGAAAGCACAGTTTATGATTAATTTAACCATCTCCATATTTTCAGCGGGGTTCATGTCAAACAACAAATTAGACACAAAGCCTTTTTCAGAACTCCACTGTTCTCCTGATGAAGTGGACCATTGGTCTTTGAAACAGAGTATAGTGTCTTCCCATCATTCAATGCCATACAGAGATTGTCAAATTATTACTAATAATGTATGAATTATGTGATCTCCGCTTTTAGTCAGGACACAGAGTGGGTAGATATGGAGGTATCAGTTAAAGTAATTTATGAAGTATTGAGTTTTTTAATAATAACTTAAAAAAACAATATTTTAAAAGTAAAAATTTCATGATAATCCCTATGTGTACCTTTAAAGCCCCATTTGTATTTGTTTTTTCCTTACTGTACAGAAATAGTCAGGTCTGGGGGGTTATGGAAGTTATTTTATAACCTTAAAGCAAAATTAGGGCAGTAATCAATTGTTTTACACCAAAAATTACTGGAATTTATACTCCCCACAAAAATATCTGCATTGAGTCCCTCCAATATTTCTCAGGAAGTGTGAGCATAAAAGAATTTCCTCCTTGTAAACTCTACAGATATGGGGTGACGTTATATAAACAGTGAGGGCCACGTTTACGAAGGGAGAGATACTGTAACTATATGGAGCGCCATTGATGCCCAACTTATATGGATAGCAGGAAAAATAGTGTGGGACCTTATGTCACCCTTATTCCATCAGGGATACCATCTCTATGTAGACAATTTCTATTCCATTTTGCCACTTTTCTGAAACAAACTGTAGCTCGTGGTACAATGTGAACAAATTGCAAGGACTTTCCACAAATACTGATCACCACAAAAAAAACGAAAAAGGGGAGAACAAGTTTGCGCACTGAGGAACTTTTGGCATTAAAAATGGAAGGATAAGCAGGATGTCTAGGTCTTTTCTTCCATGCACCAAAACACCTCATTAGGAATTCAGGGAAGATCTTGTGCAATAACCTTTTGGTGTACATGAATATAATCTATACATGGGTGGTGTAGATTTTAACGACCAGATGGTGAAGCCCTATCTGGAAACGAGAAGATCCTGTTACTGGTGTTAAAAAAAAGATCTGCCTCCTTCCTAAACAATCAAGAAAAGACTGCAACTGTCTTAAATTACCAAGAAGTTCTGCACCTGAAAACCTTTCATCTGATGCAGTCAGCAGGCTGTACGAGAGACAGTTCCCCATTCTACCTCTTACCAAAACAGGCAAAAGGCCCTCCCCCCTCCAAAAAATGCTGTGTATGCTACAAAGATGGAATAAGGCATGACAATACGGAGATGGAGACATTGACCTTTATTCTCCTCTCCCACTACTGAGATACTAATGTTATGCTGCACCATCCTCCTCTGAGTAGCAGGGAGAGAGCTAATGCCAAGCAAGTCTGTAGACTTCTAGGCAGAGCACTGAGAATCTTGGGAGTTGTAGTATGAGATAGCAGCCATATAATGGCAACACTATAATGGTTACACTACAGCTCCCAATAGGCACTGTGTAGTGAGTGGAAAGAGGATTTTATTAAACTGCCCAGGAAAGTTCTTCCTCGTGGCACTGAGGGAGATCCCCTCTATCTGAAAATTTACCTTCCCAGCTGGAGGACACCCAGGGGCAGTGCAGCACTGCCCACATCACAGCACCTGCACCACAGCCACAGGCAGAGTGGATCATCTACTCATCCTCTGCTTCTCAATGCTGATCACCAGAGGCTTTCGAGGAGAGGTTGACAAATTCTACAGCAATAGGTCACCACAGCATCCTGAGGGCTGGCAGGAGGGCTATTCACTCACTGCTGCTACTGCTAGCACAAAAACAATAAGAAAAAGCAGCATGGGGATCGTCGTTAAAATAGTCAATTTATTCAATAAAATTAAAACAGTACACTTACATGTTTGAATCTTGACAATAAGCATTGATATAGGATGAAGACACCACAGGGCTGTTTGCGAGACAAGGAGTAGAAAAGACTTAGACACTATCTCTCTACCCTGCTCTGGAGAGATTTAGGCATGACAGCTGTCAAAACATATCTGACAATAGCCGACATCCTGCATTGCAGTAAACTGCCTTGTGGTGACCCCTTTGTGTCTGCAGAGAGTGAGGGGTGGTGCTAGGGGGCGGTAACACATTTCAGCAGACACTCCTATATCAAAGACCTCTGAAACGCGTTGCCACTCCTCACTCTCTGCAGACACAAAGGGATCGCCATGAGGCAGTTTACTGAGGTGCAGGATGCCGATCATTGGCAGACATGCTTCTTGGATCTTCCTGGACCTCTTCTTGGCAGGCTGCAGTATCCTTGTACATTGGAACCTATTCCTCTGCACAAATATGTTGCTGACTGGACTGGACTTCGCAGTACGCTACAGTGGTTTGTGATTTGTTTCTGATACTGCTAGCAGGGATTGAGCAACTCAAAGCAAGACACCATGTGCACCCAAACCATACCACACCCATACAGCACTTATTCCAAGCCTAGACTGCACCTATACCAAACCTTACCGCATCTAAACTACATCTGCCTTGCACCTGAGCCAAGACTATACTGTCCCTATACTGCATGCAGGTTCACTGGGACTGTTAAGTGCACAGATGCTTTTAAAGTGCCCCAACTATAGCTGGCAGAGGAACATCTCAAAGGACTGCCGCTCAGTAAAAATTATTCTTCATTTTTGTTCCCTGCAGCCCTCCAACCCCCCTTCCCAACCATACCCAGTTGGTTTATAAATAAAATCCATACTGCCATAAATGTGCTCTGACAGTATAGTTCCAGCACTCGGTAGATTAAACTTTACTTGTGCTCATTGCCTTGCTATTGTTTAGACTGATCTGAATGCCAAATGTCATTGTATTCCTAGTCCTTACTGTTAATTATTTTTTATGCCAAATTGTGTTATTACCATTGATATTTAATTTCATGCTTGCCTAGTTACCAACCATATTGAGTGACAATATATTAAGTTTGCCTTTACTACCTGGTTTGGTGCCTGTTTTCTTTGATATAGTGGTACTAAGCATTACCTTCAGTGATTCCCTGTTATATTGTATGTATGTACACTCAACCTGGTGTAATAAAGGGGCTGAAGTTTCTTAGAAAAGATCCAGGCAAAGAACAGAAGACACATCCTAATCAGCTGTCACGGATCCAACCCACATGCACACGCCCACAGCGACTAGCTAACCGAGGCGTGCACGTCTGGCCGTGACTTGGGGTAAGAGAGAATGAGGGGGACTTAATCTGAATATATACAAGACCAGCGGTCCCAGCCCGCACTACCTCTGGCCACCACTAGAGGGAGACTCCACTCCAATCCAGCTGGCTGACCACACACACAGGCAGATACGAATCTTATATACAATCTTGTGCATGCAAAGGGTTGAGGAGCAGCCTAGCAACTGGCACACCCTTCTAGGATTCCTCCAGCTATCCTACAAGCTAGAACCCCGGTGTTAATCACTCTTCCACTGTCCACACACCTCCACACCAGACACACAACAAATGGTAGCTTGCCACCACCTAACAGTTTATCCGCAGACTGGTCTGCTGGGCCACCACATACACACAGATCTCGGTCTGGCAGACCTGCTATCTTACAATCTGCCAACACGCAATGCAATTGCATACAGATAGGCAATGAACTTGAGCGAGCATATAAAGACACTGCAATACAATACAATCTCTCTGGAGATATGAGCCAGAGCTTAAGTACCCAGAAGTCACTTATTAATTTTATGATTTAATATCCCGAACGTGGGCAGTGCATAAAATATGTACAAAGTATAAAGAGTTACAAATAATACGGAAAATACAAGAAGACACACAATTGGCTATTGACTATAAAATAAAAGGGAATAAAAACAGAAATAAAACTTTTACCAAGAGTTATCCTGCGACTGGAGCAAGTCAGAGAAAGTCCGCGATCCACCAGTCAATAGAATCACCCCGTCCATATCTCAGGGTCCTCAATTTATGGAAATATGGACATAGGCTGGACATTAGCCCTTGGCCAATCAACCCTGGGGGATGTTCCTGTACCAGCCCACAGGATGTTCTGGGTACTGAAATGCCCAAAGTCGATTGGACCAGGAACGGTTTGAATCACCAAGTCAGGGATTGAATTTCTGACACCAGCGCATCAGTCCGATCGTGACAGTACCAATCACTGTTCAGCTGTTGCAAAAAGGCGCCATATAACCATTTTCTGCATTTCTCTGGGATTATACATAGGCTACAAATACAGTTTTACATGCAGATGTAGCCTACAGTGTGTCCAATCAGAAGGAAGTATTTTCATCTCTCTGCAACTAATATTTTATGAGAGATGAAATATATTCCTTTGATCTGCTGATATAGGTCAAAGCTCCTAGACACACCGGAGCCCTTGCTTGGTCTCCCACTGCTTCCGAAGTGGAAAAGTCTGACTATGTAGGTGACAAGGCTTATTGTCATCTAGGTGTCACCTCCAGTCTAGAAGCTGCTCTGTCCTTTCAGATGCTAATTGGTGACCATATGTCTGAATTCTGAATACATCTTTAATACCATGGAATGAAACTAAATCTACAATGATATGTTTCTACAGATCACATTACATCTCAACTACTTGAATCTTACATTTATGTTACAGTGGCTTCTACAAGGGTAGTGCTACACTACTGTCCCCCCAACCCAGCCTTTGTATAATAGACTGCTTTCATCATTACCATACCTCACTACTATATTACTGCAGGTATGGTGAAGATATTTCTCATGTGTCTGACTACATACTTTGTGCCTGTATCTGATGTCCTGTGTGCTGACCCTTTGTCTGTTCTCTCAACCACGTTTCTGATTGCTGCCTGGATTGACCCCTTGCCTGCATAATGATGTCTTGGCTTGCTGCCTGAACTGACCATATTTCTGCCTACTGCTTGGACTGATCTTCTACCTACATACTGACCATATCTCTCCCTGCCATTTCAACTGACCCTGGCATGTTAATTGACCTTGATTTCACTTGCAGTGATATTTGTTTGCTGACCACATCTTTGTCTGCACTGACCCTGCCCTGTTTATGAACCATGTTTCTGCCTGGAGAACTCCATTGCCTGTTTGCTCACCACAGCTCTGCCTGCCACTCATCTGCACTTACTACATTCATGCAAGACACCAGTCCCACCCATCCTCTTCAAACAATTGAACTATTGGAACCACAGGTACTCTTTCCTATACCCTTTGTTTAGCCTCCTGTACTTCCTGGCCAGTGAATGTAGCATTATGCTATGGGGGGAGCCATGTGCCACTAGGTTAGGCCTGCTGTAGGTGAAGCTAAACTATGCTATATTTACTGACCACTTGTACAGAGGTGAGCATTATAATCCATTGTTTTCTATACAGTGTTGGTTGATTTTTGCGATACACAAGATGTAATACTGGATACATAATCTGTCCAAACAATAAAAAGGTCTTACACATGTTTACAAATTCAAAACAAACTTTGACAAGACTAGGACTATACATTGAATTATAGTTGAAAAATTATACGGTTTAGAAAGGTCTGGATTTCGTGGCTATTAACTCAATCAAACGCTTCTGATTTCCAATCTACACTGCAATCAAGTGACTGGATTGGTCACTGTATTTGTAATGTGTATTATTTTACATTTTGTATACTGGCAAATGTGCAAGTATTTTTATTTTTGATGTTAACCTTGAGTTTGACTTTATGCCAAGTTATTGACCTTCAAAACACAGCAATAAAAATGAAGAAGTGAAGAAAAAACTTAATTACCCATTTAAACAATTTATTTCAAACATTACTGTGAAGAATATTGAATGCTGATAAGTGGATGCAGTTCATACATGCATGCATGCATGGTATGATATCCCCCCGTACCCTTGTATAAGGCCTTTATATACATTGCTCTCCATGGTTAAACTGAAACTGATCAGGAAAATTGGCAGCGACAGGGGGTGGGACAAAATTCTATAAGCACCCACGGAACTGTTTTAGCTTTTCCCAACCCCCGCTACTGTCACTTTTGCTGCTCTGTTTGCTCCTGCTTGTAAAATTATATAAAACCACAAATAAAGGCATGTGAAGTTAAAAAAAAATACGTACAGGAGAATGTAGTGGGTTTTCTATGAGCATATCTTTTTGAGTGGGGCTGCCCATAAGTAGTTTTTGATGTGACTTTCACATTTTTACAAGCTTCTCCTTCCCTTTTGTCTAAATTTGCAGATATGCAGATTATCCACTAGGTGCTAGTACTATTTTATAACTGTTGAGACAAAAGTATCCGCCAAGCAGGAACTGCCTGGTTTGCAATGTGTTGTCTGAATCTCCACTGCTTTACTGTCTTGAAAATATGTTACATATGTAATTATATTATGTACATAGAAATTTTATTCAAAGACAGTCATGTATTTACATCAAGTTTATGTATTTTTCATGAATAACTTAAAAAAAAAATACCACACATTAAAAACACAGTACATTTTCTTTAATATATTGAATACTATCAAGTATTAACCTCATACATATAGTATAGCAGTTGTAATTGAAACTATCAGGTTCCATTTAACAGTGAGCATGTTAACTTACATATGACAATGTGCAGGTATGCGGTTTAATGTGTGCTGCAATGCATTGTTAACATGCATTGCAGTACTTTGTTTTTCTCCAACGTCAATAAAACTGCTATGCCCTACAGCACACTGGAATGCCTTACCCGCAAGAAGGAACGTTCTGTGCACAAATAAAACAAAGTTCTGTTTTTCAGTGCATACCAGTGCAGTACGGTGGGCAACACAGGCCAATGTTTCTGGCATGAATGGGCCCTCAAAGACCAGGCTGCACAATGAAATTTAATAAAGTAGAATTCAATCAACCTCTCCCACCCATCTTTAAATTCTCCTGTCATATCTCCCACACTCCAAAGACATGCTGGTAGGTGAATTGGATCCTGTCTAAATTGGCCCTAGTATGTGTATGTATGAATGTGAGTTAGGGACCTTAGATTGTACATCCCTTGAGGGTTAGGGACTGATGTGAATGTACAATATATATATATATATATATATATATATATATATATGTAAAGCGCTGCGTAAATTGATGGCACTATATAAGTGCCTGACATAAATAAATATCTGGCACTTGCAGGGTCTTCATGACAGAAGAGCCTAATCAAATGGATTAAATCAATGCCCCCACTTGTCACAGTAAGGAGACATTTTTTGGGACTGAGAAAGCATAATCTGTGAATATACTCTTGAGCTACAGTTTTGCTGGAACTCCTGCCTTCCCATTATAGTTACTGCCTGCTGGCCTGGGACTATGTATGCAGTTAACTACTGCAGAGCGTCAGTAAGCATGCTCCTATGGTTACACCTGCAGGTTGCGATCTCGACCCCTCAGAATGGATTTCACTTGCAGGAGATGGTATAGCTTCAGTTAAGATAACTCTGTTTGGAATGCTGACTCTACCCTGTATTTAAATAAGTGTTTTGCATGGAACCCATTGTGTTGGCTCTGCTCCAAAGCTCTATTCTCCCTTACAGTGGTACGTTAAATAATAAAGTACCATGCAAATCTAAGCAATAATCAAAAAAGCTCTACTGCTCAGGTTACTGATATTTGATGCAACAAGCCCATAGAGAGATATACATGAAGGTGCCTGTCATAGTGCAATATTGTCTCCTCACTGCTCAGATTTGCAAGTGTGAGAAATTCTCTGGCCATGTTATTCGCTCTGACCTCACAAACCAATCATTAAATCCATTCTGCCTGCAAAGCATTTTCCTGCATCCTAATGAACTCCCATGTAGCACATTGAGAACTTGTTAAAAGCAGTAAAATGTTTCTCTGTCTTAAAACCGTGTTGTGTAAGCAGATTTATGTCTGTCAAAAAGCCAGAGCAGCAATAGGCTCTGTTTACTACTGCAATGATTTTCTGTCATAAATTGCTGCTCAGAAGGAAATTGACAAATTTTGCACCCATAATGGGACTGAGACCACATATTTAGACATAATGTGGGATAAGCTTTATTGAAAACAGATTGGTCATCATTAATTAATGCATATGTATCCAGCAGAGCATCAAAGCTACATGAATGAAATAATATATTCAGCCAATATTATTCGGCTTTTCCTTTTTCTATTTCAATGGTTTTTATTAATTTTTTAAACAGTATAAAACAGAGGCAATAAAACACGCCCACTCAGGGGCTATCAATTGCACAGATAAACAAAATGCAAAAAAAAAAAAGGGAAAAACAGTGCTCTAACGCCAACAGGGCAAAAGGTACGCCCATGCAGGGGCTATCAATGGCACATACGTTACAAAACATTAATGTAACTGACTATAACAACTAGATGCAACTGTCCAGTCACACCAAAAACAGAGATGGCTTTTCCTTTTTAATCCCTGTATTTCGTCTAAAGCAAAAAACTTTCATGCATGTTCAGAGAATGAAATGTTTATTTGGAGAACCCAGCCTCTTTATCAGAGTTAAAAGGGCATTTGACCTGGCCTTGATGAAGCAGGAGGCTGGAGTTTAAGTAACCTTATGGCCAGACCATTCATTTCAACAACAACCCACAGAAACTTGGTGAAAAGATAAGAAAGTGTAGGATAAACATCTTTGATAACCACTGATGCCAGGAAGTCTCCATGCTGGAGAGAGGCCACCACTTACCATACCAATTCCATCTGGAAAGTCTGCACTCATAGAAACTTGTTAAGTCTCTTGAGATCCAAAATGTGACAAACATCACTGTTTGGTTTCAGAACCATGAAGAGGTTCAAGTAGAAGACACAAATCCTTTGACCCTCTGGAACCCAAATGATCACTCTTTGAGATAGAAGATAATTGCAAAAGAGCAAGTCTTTTTTTGGGATTCAAAGAAACATTAAAAAGCATAATACATGGAGGAAGAGGGCTCTGAAATTCCAGTTTGTAGCTCTGTGCCACTATGTTGCAGACCAGAGTGAATGGGCCACCCCTTCATTGTGCTTCTTGCAGGAAATGGGACTGGGGTTTGGGATTAGAGCCCAAGGTTGACAAGAGCAATACTTCTTGAAATAAAAAGAGCTGCAGAGTCTGGAACCTTAGGCTTTTCCTTCTTTCTAAGCAGCAACAGAGTACCTTTACCCACAGTAACGTTCTGAATTTAACCATCCAAAGCAGGACATCATCCAAAGCAGAACCAAACAAACGCTCCCCTTGAAAAGGTAAATGTAACACATGCTTCTGCAGGCCAATTCTGCCAACCAACACTTCAGCCATAAGATCCTGTGCATGCGTAAGGACAGGACCCCTAGACAAGAAAGTCCCTGTAACACAATTGGGGGCTGAATACTATAAACACTGTAGAAAATACTGTACAAAAAGTGATACTTTAAGGGATACAGTTACCCCTCTCCTGAGTCTGATGGACAAGGAGAAGGCAGTATTACACAGATAATTAATAACTCTGTCCACTCTGCTCTCCATTGTTGCATCTATGCTCCTGATCAGCAGCAACAGAGTTTGACTGGCTGACAGTGCTGCTGTGCAAGGGACAGGAGGCCGATATTATGTATTTCTTATATGTATATTCTTAAAGAAACACAACTATATATCTGCTTGGAGCTTATTTTTAATTGATAGCAGTAGGTACATCCAAATAAGGGGAATAGAATACAAACTACCTTTATCTCAAAATTTGATTAAAAATGTAAATGCCACGCACGCCATGCAGCTGCAGTTCTCATTTTACCATTTACCATTTACCATATACAGTAATGACTTAGCCAGTAAAACATCTTGCAGAACTGGCCTAGGAGACGTGATCCAGAAATCAGCTTTCACTTTATGAAATTCATGGGCATCAACACCCCACTCAAGGAAATATGTCGCTGTGCTCTCTCATTTGTTCCCCAGGTTACCCATTAACAACCCCTGCCTATCAAATTAGAAAAAAAAGAAAGAGGAAAGGTGGTGATATTAACCACCCAAACCAAGAGATGAAAAGTCCGCTCAAATGTGTATAAATGCAGAAAAACACACACACAACACACTATTTTAGTGCATGCATTCACAATATAAGTTTTACATTTTCAATTTTGATGTTACAGCAGTGTTGATCTCACTGTATTTCTTGCTAGAGAGAAAGATGTACCAGAGGAACTGCAGTGCAAGGATATCCCTGTTTCAGCATTCATTCTGCAGATCCATGCTGCCTCCATATCACCAACCCACCAGTTATCAGCTCTAACATTCGGAAGCAAAGCCCTTATGGTGAATACCTACACACAGAGACACAGTGTAAGACAAGGCATGTTAAGTACATTTTGTATGTTCCGCTAGGCATAAACAAGCAAATAACACTTGCAGTGCAGGCACAATCCCACTGTAAAAGATCATTTTTTTATTTGCCTGGATTTACATAGTTAGTCTGGTTGAAAAAAGACAAAAATCCATCTACTTCAACCATAAAAAAAAAAAAATGGCTGTGGAGCACCGTGGTAGTTCAAGGATAAGCAGATATACTGACAGATCTGCAGGAGATCTGCATGGCACCAGCAATCTGTTGATCGCTGGTGCAATGCTTTACAGTCTCCTGCAACAAAAATAATAAATGCACTTTTTTTTTAACTGCAAAAAAATATGCATTTATTATTTTTGGTCAAAAAGTGACCTTATACTTTAATATGTATCATGACATTAGAAATGAAGTCACCCTGTGTGTTTTTACTTTTCTTTTTGCCTTTCAATTAGTTTTAAAACATTTTTTAAAAAACTATCACAAAGAGGTTTTAAGTCCCCCACTTCCCCAATGTGATATTACAAAGGCAGTGACATGTACTCTTTATGGAGACATTAGGGGCCAATTATACCTCTGATGCCTCCCCTGCATCTAACCAGTGTAGCTAGGGACAGTAATGTTCTATTCTGCAGATTGGTTGCTGTGGTGGTTAATACAATCAAAAAATAATTTTATAAAATTCTATTAGACATGCCTTTATTTGCATCTTTCGCCACATTTACATAACAGCTGATAATTTTTTTTCACTTAGATTAAGATACAGCATATCCCTTTTTCTTTAAAAAAAAAAGTGCTGCCTGAAACATTTTTGGAATAAAAGATGAAAAGGCAGTTTCCAGATACAAAAAAGAAATCCCCTTTGTCTGTGCTCTCTCCTGTTAATTACTAAAAGAATCCCTGCACAAACCAGCCAGAACAGAGTAAATCCCTTCAACACATTCATAAGTTAAGTGATATCTTGAGATAGTAATGAAATATATCCATGGTCTACGCAGAGACCCATCAGAGCACACCTGTTCCACTTCACAGTTATATTTGATCTTTTTTAATCAAACGAACAGTGTTATTACTTTCATTCCATTTCCAATATTGTGCCCAGAAAGCTTTAGCTAAAATAGTTCTCATGATTTTCCAACCTTCTCCCTTGGGACTAATGGCAGAAGGCCTAACAGGCAAGTTTTAGAATCAATTACTTTCTGTAAATTTGAAAAATATCCCATAGATAGACACATAGACTGTGTCTTACTTTAGGTACAGTGAGGAAACGCTAGAACCTCTGCAAGGTGCTTTTGCTACCAAATAGGAAAAGTGCAGAGCTATAATAACTAAAACAAATTCATAAGTGATCTGTATAAGTGGTTTTACCTTACTGCATTCTATGTATGAAGGTAAAAAAACAACTTCCCCTGCAGTCCCTCCCCGAAAAACATACGTGAGCCTGATCTCAATCCAACGATGTGCATGAGAGCCGAGGCTCTGGGCTCTCTGTTCCTCATTGGCTCTGATGCAGCAGCGGGAACCACTGGCCAACGCTGACATCAATCAAAGCCAGTGACGAGATGCATAGGGCTAGGCTGAACCCTCTTCTGTGTGCCCTATGGACACATAGGGCAGGGCTCAAGAGCGAGCATGCACAAGTGCCCCTAAAGCAAGGGGTCCATACAAAAACAATTGGTAACAAGTATCCATGTTCCCAGACGTCTGTCCACCTCTAGCAGGTGGACACTTGTTACCAATTGTTTATACGATGGAGATTTCTTTTTCCTGAGTGGAGCCTATCCATGTTGTGAGATCTGGAGAGGAAGGAGGATTGGGCTGAACCCTGTCCCTGGAGCAAGCTGTCATATTACACAAATGCTTTTTGACCTGTGTAAGATGGTTAAAGTACTTCGGTAAACCCATTTGCACAGTGTGTGTGGATTGGTGCATCACTTTGGTTTGCTGTGGATCCCTGCTAACATCTAAGAGGTACATAGACGTCTGGACACATGGATACTTGTTACCAATCGTTTTTGTATGGACTCTTATGTTCACTGTGTTGTGTTTAAGTACATCATTAATTTGCACATATATTTAGGAACATTTATCACATGCGTTTTATTATCACATGCATTATTGAATCATTCTAACAAATCACTTGATGAAGTGATGAATTTAGGTTTTAGCTTTATTTAACTGGTTCCTGCCCCGCCAAGAGCAAATTGATGGCCAGGTGGGCCTTTCATCTCTCCTGGGGGACTTCATATGACTCTCGGACACCGTGCATCCCTGATCAGGGTAAAGAGCCAATGATGTTGGCTCTTCACCATGTGATCAACTGTGTCCAATCGCAGCTGATCACATGTAAATAAATGCTGGTTATCGGCATTTATTTTCCTTAGCACTGTCACTGTCTGAGGAAAGAAAAGCTGATAAGCAGCTTTCCTGTTACAGGACATTTATACGGATAATCAGGGCACTTATCATCAGTGCCCTGATAATCAGTGCAGCCCCATCAGTGCCAATCAGTGTCCACCAGTGCAGCATCATCAGTGCCAATCCCTGTCCATCAGTGCAGCATATCAATGCCACCTTATCAGTGTAGCATACCAGTGCCCATCTGTGTTGCCTCATTAGTGACCATCAGTGCTGCCTCATTAGTGCACATCAGAGAAGAAGACAATTTACTTATTTGCAAATTTTAATAAGAGAAACTAAAAAAAGGGGTTTTTTTCTCAATTTTCTGACATTTTCAGTTTGTTAGGCAAAAAAATAAAAACCCCAGCGGTGATTAAACACCACCAAAAGAAATGAAAACATTTTTTATTTGGGTACAGTGTTGCATGACCACGCAATTGTCATTCAAGTGAGACAGCACTGAAAGCTGAAAATTGGCCTGGGCAGGAAAAGGGTGAAAGTGCCCTGTATTGAAATGGTTAATATAAATCTTATTTACTGTAAGTAATATAACACTTTTCCCCATTTGATTTTGTATATCTTGTATCAAGGTATAGTGATAGCTGCTACATTTTAGAAAGTTTTTCCCTAAACTCAGATTTCTTTTACTGTCATTTTTGCAGGTTTATTTGCTATGTCTGTGCTGGGGAGATTCTAACTCACTTCCTGTCATGGTGACTACACAATATCTAGAAAAAATTAACTCATTAAGAACACAGATTAGTAGTACAAACCTGACTAACCTTTCCCCAGTATACTAAAAAAAAGTATTTTGTATCCCTCTCACATTGCATACATAGAGGAGTACCCCTACATTCCCTCTGGTGTAACCTCTGCAAAATATGACAGGTCCTATGGAAGATAAAGTATTGAGTACGCTTCTGAGTAGAAGAAAGAAACACCACATGGATTGTCACTAAAGCCTCAGACCAGCTTGTGTCTCAGAGGCCCCATCAACTTATCTCATCAATTGTCTCCAGATGAGGTTCATATATTCTCACTGGGTTTACATTTTTTTCTTTGATCACAATCTAGAAAAATCTGAGATGCTGAAAGATCAACTATTTGCTCATAAATGTATTCCACGGATTCTGGATGACAAAAGTCTCCCCAAACACCATCTGAACTTGCTTGAAAATTGCTGTGTCTAATGCAGGCCATAGATGGGTCGAAAACTGGCGATTTTTCGGCCGAAAATAAAATCGACCGATTTTCGGATCGTTAGTGTGCTATTTATTCGGCCGTTTTTTGGTATTTTGGCAGATTTTTTTTATCGGTAAAGTTGGAAAAAAAATCGGCCGATTTTGCCGATCGGCCGATTTTCGCAGCAATGATGGGCAAATCGGCCGATTTTTTACCGATAAAAAATCTGCGCATGAGCAGTGACCTGCAAGAGGAAGACAAAAAGAAGAAAAAGAAGAAGAGGATGAAGAAGAAGAGGATGAAGAGGAAGAAGAAGAGGAAGAAGAGGAAGAGGAAGAAGAGGAGGATGATGATGATGAAGAAGAAGGAGAAGAAGAAGAGGATGATGATGAAGAAGAAGAGGATGATGATGAAGAAGAAGAGGATGATGATGAAGAAGAAGAAGAAGATGAGGAGGAAGAGGAAGAAGAAGAGGATGATGATGATGAAGAAGAAGAGGATGATGATGATGATGAAGAAGAAGATGAAGAGGAAGAAGAAGAAGAAGAGGATGATGATGAAGAAGAAGAAGAAGAAGAGGATGATGATGAAGAAGAAGAAGGATGAAAAATAAGAGGAATTCCAGTACGGCAAAAAGTGTCCCTGCAGAGAGCTCCGCTATTTCTTTGACAGTTCTTTGACAGTTCCTTGACATTTACAGCGGTTGCAACATTGTATCTATTTGTTTCCGAATAAAAACATCTGTATCCTAAATGGATACAAATAGATACATTGTTGCAACCGCTATAAATGTCAAAGAACTGTCAAAGAAATAGCGGAGCTCTCTGCAGGGACACTTTTTGCCGGCTGTAGACGGGAAGAAAATCGGCCGATTTTTTTTACCATTGCTGGTAACGTCGGCCGCTTGAACGACCAATTTTTCGTTTTTTAAAAGAAAAATTGGCCGTTTTTCTCCCCGTCTATGGCCTGCATAAGTCATTATAGCTTTGTGGCCTTAGAACATCTATTTTGACACAATCAATGATAGACATACATGGCTCAAATTCAGCGGGAAGCAACTGAAATTCAAACCATGGGTGGCCTTGTCAGCATCACCTGCCTGTGATTGAAAAAAATCAAATCAGCCAGGTGATTGGATATTTAGACAGTCGCAGGAGCAGTGGCTTCCTGAATTCAATAGTCAACAGAGGAGATTATTATTATTATAATACAGGATTTATATAGCGCTAACAGTTTGCTCAGCGCTTTATAATATAACGGGAGACAATACAGCAACAATACAGTTTAGTACAAAAGGGTTAGGAGGGCCCTGCTCCTTGGAGCTTACAATCTAATAGGAAGGGGCTGGTGGTACAAAAGGTAATAACTGTGGGGGATGGACTGGTAGAAGGAATAGAAGATTCCGTTAATAGCTGAAGGCAGGATAGGCTTCCCTGAAGCAATAGGTTTTCAGAGATCGCCAAAAGTGGACAGGGTAGGCGATAGTCTGATAGATTGAGGTAGAGAGTTCCAAAGGATAGGGAAGGCTCTGGAGAAGTCCTGGAGAATAGCATGGGAGGAGGAGACAATGGAGCTTCTCCTATCCATGCTGTTTACCATGGATGGAGAAATCTCTGCATTTATGACTAGCTTAAAACAGAAGTAGCGGAGTCAGACAGTTCCCAAAGCACAGAATGGATGTATCTAAAGCACCTTAAACTGCTTAACACCACATACATTACAAAGTGGAAAGGCTAAAATAAAAACACAACGTACTCAAAATTCCTCCCCCCCTTTATCACATTTCTTCATATGCCACTGTAGATTCAGCCCAAGCTTTGAAAAAGTCAAATGCAAATACAGTGTTCATTGGTGGACAAAGATACAAAGGAATCCTAAAAACAACACTTACCTCTACTTTTCAGCTGCCCATGTCCACTTCAATTGGGAACTCACCTGACTGCAAGGCAGAGTGCTCATATGATTATGGATTTCAGAGCAGATAAAATCTGTAAACAAGGGATAGAGGTGTTACTTATTTTTACTACCCTCCACTCAAAACTGGTTGGATGTAGAAATCAATAGATACAACCAATATACTTACATACATAGGGTCATGTTAAGAGGGAAGGTATTTACAATACTGATTTTCACAGTGTTGTTAGTCAACATTTTCAACATGCTTACAGGAGGTGCGAGCAGACAGAGTAATCCATCAGTCTGCTACTTCATTGTCTAGTCAGGCTGGGGCAGAAGGTGACCAAGCTGTCAAAACTTAAAAATGACATGAAGCCAAAAAAAATCCTTCAAGATGAATTCCAGGAATGGAGATTTTATACATACTTCGTATGACCCAGCTTGGACCAATAGAACTAATTTACTGTATAAACCATATCTGGCCAATGCTCCTGTAAGTTGAAATCACTGAAGTAGATATTGTTCCTCCAGCATTCTCCACTTGCTTCTGAGTCCCGTGCTGAGCGGCTGGCCTGCTGCATACTGAGCACAGGAGGTTGGCCATTCAGCACAGGCACCATTCAAAGAATTCATTTATTGAAAAATGAAAACCAAAGCGTTCTCTAATTGGACATGGTGGAGATCATGATGTCACTGTCCAGTCTCTCTGCCTCATTCACAAAATGCTTTGCAGAATCAGAGACACAGTAGAAGAAGATCTCTCAAATGTGAGGGGATACCCCTCTTAGTTGTTATCAGAGCAGGTTTTCCCACTGGAAGATCTCCCCTGACCTCCTGTTCTTGAGACAAAAGTTTTGGATTTCCCATCACGGTCTCCAGGACTAACGGTAAAGGTGAATTTCCCAACTGACAAAGATTGCGATAAAACCCAGGGATGAGTTCTAACCATTTCCTACACTAAATAAAGCTAAAATATATTTTTACCTGCCAAAGAATGTGTAATTGTGTTCATTCAGCCTTCTACTCTACTATGAATGTGTAAATGTTTACACACGCCAAGGCCATAGATATTATTTTGTTCTGCTTTTTTTTTGGGGGGGGGGGGTGTTCAGTGGCAGGTATTAGATCAGTGGTTCTCAACCTTCCTAATGTCGCGACCCTTTAATACAGTTCATGTTGTGGTGACCCCCAACCATAAAATTATTGCAAAACGGTCGATCATTTTGCGCCCTGGTCAATCGACTGAAAGAATTTCATGGGAATGGAAGTTATTCTGATTGCCAATTCTATCTGATAGTAAAATTTAAGTGTGTATGGCCAGTATTCCCCCCCCCCCCAGGGATATCAGCCCTCTCCCACACCAAGTCGTCTGTCCTGAGGCTCCTTTTATGACCCCGGAAAGCTTGGGATTGCTGGTCGCTGTGTACTTCCCTCTAGCGGGCCGGGTGCCCTGGTGCCAGCCCTCGTGCTGTGAGGAGAAGCCTCCGTGGGAGGTGAGCGGCTGTAGGGCGCACGCTCTGCGGGTAACCAGATCCCCTTCCCCGGAGATAAAGGGGGGCCTGGCTCACATCTATCCAGCTGTTGTGAGCAGCTGCCCGCCCGGGGAAACATGCAGCAGGTGCTAGGGCAGCCAGTGGGTGGCAGTGGGGCACCTCCGACCCGCCCCTTGCAGGGGAGGAGCCTCCAGCCTGGCCAGCCTCTCATAACGCACAGGGAAGAGGGAGCGGGCCAGTCAGTGTGCTGGTGTTAGTTCAGCGTGAGAGGCTTGCAGAAAGCCGGGAGTGCAGGACACCCTGCCGATCCCCTCCGGCTGCCCTCACCACTACCTCATAGAGTATCTGCATGTGAGCGGACCCGCCTGAAGACAGACAGAGGAGCAGTGTCTCGGTTCCTAAGACCATCGGAAATATGTGTTTTCCAATGGTCTTAGGCGACCCCTGTGAAAGGGTCGTTCAACCCCCAAAGGGGTCGCGACCCACAGGTTGAGAACCGCTGTATTATATAAAAGTCTTTAAAAAATTTTCCCCAAATTCACAAAGACTGGAAAGAGGGAAAACTATTTGTGTTGCCCATAGTAATCAATCACATCTGTAATTCTATTTTCTCTGGTCCTTTTGAATTTCCAACCTGACTGGTTGCCATGGGCAGTAAGATCAGTTTTTCCTTCCTCTAGTTTTAAGACTGTGGCCCAGTACAGAAAACATAAAGAACGAGGATATCACTGCAGTATGTGTGAACAGAGCCCAAGCCTTGAGAATAGCCAAGCCATCCTTACTATGCAACCTCACCTGAGCATTGAAAAGGCCACCATATTGTGGTAGGCAGTGTATTCACAGTTTTTTCTAACACATTCAGATTAAAGCCTCCTTCTCGTGGCCTCCTTCACTGTTTAGATACAGCCATTGGATGCCAGCAGCTGGAATCAGTTGATTCTTGTGGCTGAAATGACTTGGGGCATGTAAATAGCAGTGGCTACTCAGCCTTTATAATGACCTGCTGACAGTGGACGCAGCTGTTCTCATGAAGGCACAGGCAAAGTGATTATCTGCAGATGTCTGAGCCTGGACACAGATGATAAGAACGCTGCATTTGTTGTGGCCGTGTGCATGAGCCCTTAGAGAAGTGGTACTGTGCACAGTCCATACATACAGAATGAGTACAGATACTGAGAAATACCCCCCAAATACAGGGCAAGAGAAGTGATACTGTGCACAGTCTATACATACAGAATGAGTACAGATACTGAGAAATACCCCCCAAATACAGGACAAGAGAAGTGGTACTGTGCACAGTCCATACATACAGAATGAGTACAGATACTGAGAAATACCCCCCAAATACAGGACAAGAGAAGTGAGACTGTGTACAGTCCATACATACAGAATGAGTACAGCTACTGAGAAATACCCCCAAATACAGGACAAGAGAAGTGGTACTGTGTACAGTCCATACATACAGAATGAGTACAGCTACTGAGAAATACCCCCAAATACAGGACAAGAGAAGTGATACTGTGTACAGTCCATACATAAGAACAGATACTAAGAAATACCCCCCAAATATAGGACAAGAGAAGTGGTACTGTGTACAGTCCATACATACAGAATGAGTACAGATACTGAGAAATACCCTCAAATACAGGACAAGAGAAGTGGTACTGTGTACAGTCCATACATACAGAATGAGTACAGATACTGAGAAATACCCCAAATACAGGACAAGAGAAGTGGTACTGTGTACAGTCCATACATACAGAATGAGTACAGATACTGAGAAATACCCCAAATACAGGACGAGAGAAGTGGTACTGTGCACAGTCCATACATACAGAATGAGTACAGATACTGAGAAATACCCCAAATACAGGATGAGAGAAGTGGTACTGTGCACAGTCCATACATACAGAATGAGTACAGATACTGAGAAATACCCTCAAATACAGGACAAGAGAAGTGGTACTGTGCACAGTCTATACATACAGAATGAGTACAGCTACTGAGAAATACCCCCCAAATACAGGACAAGAGAAGTGGTACTGTGCACAGTCCATACATACAGAATGAGTACAGCTACTGAGAAATACCCTCAAATACAGGATGAGAGAAGTGGTACTGTGCAGAGTACTGTTCCAGCACTGCATTGGCCATCTTGGCCAGTGCTCCTACCTCCCGGCAACAGAGAGGAGATACAGTGACAGAAGCCGTGGAGGGATTTACTAATGATGAGCCTGTTAAATACTACAATCTTGTGAGTGTTTTTACCCGTTACTGTATATTAAATCGCTGTTGACTACTGCACTTAGAAGCGCCTTACTATTTTTTCCTTTCTACCATAGCAGAAGTACACACGCTTAGTTTCTCACTTTCATTGTCATCACATGTAGCAGAACTGTTGCACAACAGATGACAATTATTCTTGCAGATTCCACGTCAACAAACGTGGAAATATGTGAAATGAGCTCATGCCTAAACTTCCCAGCAGAAAAATCTACCTGCCCATGCCACAAATGGCAGAGATTCTTTCTACATGATTGTCTAGGTCAGGTCCCACCTACACAAGACACCACCATGACTTTCCCTTTCCTTGAGGCTGCGTTCACACCACTGCAATTTATACATTAAAATATTGCGAAGAGTGAACGCGGTCCCTGCCAGTTGTGCATTGCATGTTATATGATCCAGTTTCTGGAGCCACATAAACACTACTGAAACTACCCACACATACCGTACAATAAAGTGTATGTATAGGAAAATCAGGGTTTGTTCTAGTTTAGGATACAGCCGGGAAGTTATAATCCATTGTTTTCTGACTTCACTTACCTTCCTAGAGACACAGCAGGATGTAAGCTAAAATCTCTAAAAAGTGAGAATTCCTCTTATGCCCCATACACACGATAAGAAAATCATCCAAAATATTTCGCAGAACCACTGATCGAACAATTTTCTCTTTGTTGATGTTTTAACCGATAACGATATTGTGAGCGAAAAAATCCGGTTGAAAAACAGTGAAAAATGTTGTCGTTTCGCATATAAACTACCGATTTTCTATGCGGTTGTATGACGGTCGTACGAAAAAAATCTATCAAGCGCTATCACGCATGAGCGGAAACAGAAGATGACCCGGATGTTTATGTCCAAGGAATCTTTGGAAACACGAACGAAAAATCCAAATGTTAAAAGTAGATTGGCCTAATGAGATAATGAAAGCAGAATTCTGCAGATTCTATTTTATGTATCATATTTATGTATACAGGTCATGTAATAAACGATATTATACTCATTGCTGGTAATTGTTGTGTATATCCCTCGTTCTGGCCGGAAGGGCGTGGCTACAAGGTCACACGCACACCGCATCACTTCCACTTGTACGGAAGACGTCAACACTCCGTATTGCCCGACGAACAATTTTTTTAGATTGGTTAATGTGGGGTACGATTTCGACCAATGAACAAACGCCTCTTGGTCGTCGGATGACCGATCGGTCGATTTTCTAATCGTGTATTCCCACCTTTAGACTGTCACCAAACTCCAGATGGGTGGCTACCTTTTGGTAGTTGGGAAATCCCAGCAATGTGGCCATACATTGCTGTCACGTCACACCACTGCCTACAACTACTCCATTCATTTTCTTTGACAATCACTACACATACTGCTAGGCGGAGCAGCATTATCGCATGATAACTAAAACTTCTAAAATCTGCTCCCTCCCCCCTCCTAGCTACTCTGTGGAAGAAAGATCTGTACACTTACCTATGATCAGGCCACTCTGGTCCGGTCACGTGATCAGCTTCCATCTGTCAGCTAGCAGCCGCTTCATGGGAGAGGAGAGGCAGCCAACAACGGATGGCCCATAGTAAGCCTATGTTAGAGCGCTCCCTCCTCTCCCCTGTAGTGGGCGCTGGCCAACACATAGAAGCTCATGTGACCGAAGTGGTGTGGCCTAAAGTATAGGTAAGCATGTGCATCTTTTTCTACAGGGTACTTAGTATAGGTGTTGGGGGGAGCAGTTTTAGAATTAGTTAGACATATCCCAGAACTCTACTTTAAAGAATATGTAAGTCCCCATTTCATATTCCTGTATTTGCTTTTTGTATTGCTTCCTTTGACTGAAATGCCTGGTGTTCCTGCCAGACCCTCTGCTTTCATATTTCAAACTGACCATGCTAGGCAAAAGAGCACAGCATGGTCAGTTTTCTGGCTGTGCCTTCTCTCCTTGTCTCACAGACTTGTGCAGACCCCCCCCCCCCCCCCCCACACACACACACACACACAGCCATTCACTGGGAGGATCAGTGTACTGCTGTTTCTCCTCCCCCAGCTCTCTGAGCTCCTTATGCAACTAAGACGGTATGTGATAATTTATAAAAAAGGGAAATAAATTATATCTATAATGTTTTTATACGTATACACAAATGTTTTGCCTTTCATTTTTTTTTTAAACTGAATGGGTTGTTTTACAAGCTGAGGGTTCACATATACTGTAACCCCTTGACGCCGACGTAACACAAATATGTGGCCTCACAGAACTGGGTTTTTTCTCCATGGGGCTGCATATTTGCGTACCTGTCTTTGTGCTGGGAGCGCACATCACGACACGCTCCCAGCACAAAGACTTGTGGTGTCACTGAGAGCACCGGGTCCCGTTCTAACGATCGGTACCCAGTACGCCCGATTCCGGGGCACATGATCGCTGTGACAGCCTCTGATTGGCTATCACAGTGATCAGTCACTGTACAGCCCGGTCCCCTTGTTTTTTTTCTCTCTCTATGAATGGAGGAAGAGATACATTGTATCTCTCTAACTCCTGGCATAGAGGGGAAAAAAATGTTTATAAAAATAAAAAAAAAAAGGATAAATAAATATTTAAAAATAAAATAAAGAAAAAATACCTAGATGAAGGTTTGATCTAGTTCAGTGCCAGGGTTAGTGTTTGGATCAGAGTCAAAGGTCAGGATTAAAAAAAACTATTTGGTGTCAGTGTGTTTTAGGTAAAAAACAAAATGCGCACTATCGTTTCTAGGCTGTACTATGGGTACAAACAACAAATAACATACACATATATGGTATCACTGCGATCGTCAAGAGCTGGAGAATTTATTTTGCATTGTTCTTTGGTGGTAGGTTATGGTAGTAACAAGAAACACACAGCTAAATAAAAAAAATGTATTTATTTTTTTTTTTTCTATTTTGGACCAGTTTTCCTTTGATAATAAAAAAAAAATCAGGAGATATCCATTACCATTTACCACCAAATGAAAGCCCAAATTGTCCTGAAAAAAAACCCAAAAGTATAATCCAAGTGATGAGCTTTGTACTGGTGAGCTTGGGCTGTGGACTGTGTGCAGCTTGTGAGCGGCCTTAGTGTGCCGTCTCACCCCCAGTTCACATATATACAGCCGTGTGGACCGCATTTTGCACGGGCACAAGAGCCCATTCATTTGGATTCCCGTGCCCGTGACTCGCAGAGAAGTCCCTGCACTTCTTTGGAAAATGCAGCCTCGGTTCTCAGTACGTTTGCGTTTTCCAGTGCGTGCGGCGTGCTATAAGAACTAATGGCACCCACCCGCGGGTCCGCATTCCTCTGTGCAGGTGGTGCGGCTGCACGGATCCACAGTGGCACCACCCGCACAGATGTGAACCTGGCTACTTCCAGCGTCTGGAGTGGATTTTTTGTACCCTTGCTGTGGTGAAGAGGAATCGTGCCTTGTTAAAGCAGGCCACAGACGGGTCGAACATTGGCCGATTTAAAAAAAAAAAAATGAAAAATCGGTCGTTCTATCAGCTGACGTTACAGCCAACGTTGAAAAAAAAATAATCGTCTGA
The DNA here is from genome assembly GCF_062004578.1 of Staurois parvus. Taxonomy (NCBI): domain Eukaryota; kingdom Metazoa; phylum Chordata; class Amphibia; order Anura; family Ranidae; genus Staurois; species Staurois parvus. The sequence continues at coordinate 1,341,257 of NW_028317853.1, read as the reverse complement.
TTTTCGACTCGTCTCTGGCCGGCATTAACCCCATAACTTCTGTCCCTTGCAGAGATGGGAGCACACCGTGCAATGTGACAGCAATACAAATACATGATTTGGATTACAATGTTTTTATTTGGATACATTTGTTGCAACCACAAGACTTTCATATAAAATATAATAGCGGACTGGACTTCCAGTTCGTAGGAAGGATTCAGGGCTCTCCCATTCCTATCATCCATTCAGGGCTCTCCCATTCCTATCATCCATTCAGGGGTCTCCCATTCCTATCATCCATTCAGGGGTCTCCCATTCCTATCATCCATTCAGAGGTCTCCCATTCCTATCATCCGTTCAGGGGTCTCCCATTCCTATCATCCATTCAGGGGTCTCCCATTCCTATCATCCATTCACTTTAGCAGAATACAATTTCTTCTTTTTCTTCTGCTTCTTCTTGCAGGTCACGGCTCATGCACAGATTTGTTATCGATAAAATGATCAGCCGATTTGCCCATCATTGCCGGGAAAATAGGCTGATCATCAGAATCGGATCATGCAAAAACCCTGAAAAACGGCCAATTAAGCCACTAACAGTGCGAAAATCAGCCGATTTTCGACCCATCTATGGCCGGCAGAAGTCTATGTTGGACATCTCATGGGGAACACTCATGGAGAAGGATCCAGGTGGGAACAACTCTCTGCAGACCTGGAGAGGCCAGCAGATGGTGAGGTGGATAGGGCAGGAAGACTCAGTCTGGGAGCCATGTGATGACACCAGGCCCGGCACAACAAGTATCTCCAGCTAAAAGACTGTCACTGTGAAAGGTGACCAGGAGTACGGTGTCGGGTGTACGGGGCACTCCATGTCTCTGACACCATATATGCATGAGTATGGAGTACAGAGAGGGCTGTGGACTGTGTGCGGCCTGTAAAGGGCCCGTAGTTTGCTCTGTTTTAGGCGGATCCGGGGCAAGGAGAGCGAGTGAGTCACAGAATGGACCCATCTACAAAGGCCAGTTTCTACTTTCAGTGACACCACAGAGACAGGGCCATTTTTTCCCCCTTTCAGTGACACCAGAGACAGGGCCATTTTTCCCCTTTCAGTGACACCACAGAGACAGCGCCTTTTTTTTCTCCTTTCAGTGACACCACAGAGACAGCGTCTTTTTTTCTCCTTTCAGTGACACCACAGAGGCAGGGCAATTTTCCCCCCTTTCAGTGACACCACAGAGACAGCGCCTTTTTTTTCTCCTTTCAGTGACACCAGAGGCAGGGCAATTTTCCCCCCTTTCAGTGACACCACAGAGGCAGGGCCATTTTTTCCTTCCTTTCAGTGACACCACAGAGACAGGGCCAATTTCCCCCCCTTTCAGTGACACCACAGAGGCAGGGCCATTTTTCCCCTTTCAGTGACACCACAGAGGCAGGGCCATTTTTCCCCCTTCAGTGACACCACAGAGGCAGGGCCATTTTTCCCCCTTTCAGTGACACCAGAGACAGGGCCATTTTTCCCCTTTCAGTGACACCACAGAGGAAGGGCCATTTTTCCCCCCTTTCAGTGACACCACAGAGGCAGGGCCATTTTTCCCCCCTTTCAGTGACACCACAGAGGCAGGGCCAATTTTCCCCCCTTTCAGTGACACCACAGAGGCAGGGCCAATTTTTCCCCCCTTTCAGTGACACCACAGAGGCAGGGCCAATTTTCCCCCCTTTCAGTGACACCACAGAGGCAGGGCCATTTTTCCCCTTTCAGTGACACCACAGAGGCAGGGCCATTTTTCCCCCTTCAGTGACACCACAGAGGAGGGCCATTTTTCCCCCTTTCAGTGACACCAGAGGCAGGGCCATTTTTCCCCTTTCAGTGACACCACAGAGGCAGGGCCATTTTTCCCCTTTCAGTGACACCACAGAGGCAGGGCCATTTTCCCCCCCTTTCAGTGACACCACAGAGGCAGGGCCATTTTTCCCCTTTCAGTGACACCACAGAGGCAGGGCCATTTTTCCCCTTTCAGTGACACCACAGAGGCAGGGCCATTTTTCCCCTTTCAGTGACACCACAGAGGCAGGGCCATTTTTCCCCCTTTCAATGACACCAGAGACAGGGCCATTTTTCCCCTTTCAGTGACACCACAGAGGAAGGGCCATTTTCCCCCCCTTTCAGTGACACCACAGAGGCAGGGCCATTTTTCCCCCCTTTCAGTGACACCACAGAGGCAGGGCCAATTTTCCCCCCTTTCAGTGACACCACAGAGGCAGGGCCAATTTCCCCCCCTTTCAGTGACACCACAGAGGCAGGGCCATTTTTCCCCCCTTTCAGTGACACCACAGAGGCAGGGCTATTTTCCCCCCTTTCAGTGACACCACAGAGGCAGGGCCAATTTTCCCCCCTTTCAGTGACACCACAGAGGCAGGGCCAATTTTCCCCCCTTTCAGTGACACCACAGAGGCAGGGCCAATTTTCCCCCCTTTCAGTGACACCACAGAGGCAGGGCCATTTTTCCCCTTTCAGTGACACCACAGAGGCAGGGCCATTTTTCCCCCTTCAGTGACACCACAGAGGAGGGCCATTTTTCCCCCTTTCAGTGACACCAGAGACAGGGCCATTTTTCCCCTTTCAGTGACACCACAGAGGAAGGGCCATTTTCCCCCCTTTCAGTGACACCACAGAGGCAGGGCCATTTTTCCCCCCTTTCAGTGACACCACAGAGGCAGGGCCAATTTTCCCCCCTTTCAGTGACACCACAGAGGCAGGGCCAATTTTCCCCCCTTTCAGTGACACCACAGAGGCAGGGCCAATTTTCCCCCCTTTCAGTGACACCACAGAGGCAGGGCCTTTTTTCCCCCTTCAGTGACACCACAGAGGCAGGGCCATTTTTCCCCCTTTCAGTGACACCAAAGGCAGGGCCATTTTTCCCCTTTCAGTGACACCACAGAGGCAGGGCCATTTTTCCCCTTTCAGTGACACCACAGAGGCAGGGCCATTTTTCCCCCCTTTCAGTGACACCACAGAGGCAGGGCCAATTTTCCCCTTTCAGTGACACCACAGAGGCAGGGCCATTTTTCCCCTTTCAGTGACACCACAGAGGCAGGGCCATTTTTCCCCCTTCAGTGACACCACAGGGACATTTTCTCCTTTCAGTGACACCACAGGGACATTTTCTCCTTTCAGTGACACCACAGGGACATTTTCTCCTTTCAGTGACAACACAGGGGCAGGGATTTTATTTTTCCTTTCAGTGACACCACAGAAGCAGTGTCTTTCTTTCACCACTTGGTAGCCCAATATATCCGGCACACATCGGTACTACTGAATGAAATGCACCGCTGCTGTCCCCGCCCCACCCAATGGAGGTGGTGGGGTGCAGCTCCCCTCACCCCCCTGGCCTGGACATGGGTGACCTTGTGCCCAGCACTGGTATCAATACACCAAAAATGTTTCCAAGGCAACAGCATAAGTGTGAATTCCATGTTCCCAGTGACCACATACCGAACACAGGGAGAACTCCACCATTCCCGGCTCACTACATGTACAGCGACCCAGGTCCAGCACTCCCCTCCCCGGTCACATGATTACCTGTACGGCAGCTCGGTGTCCCCGCCCCTCCCCCTCCGCTCTCAACACTTCATACACCTGAACCCGCTCCTCACCGCCCCGCCCAGCTGGGCTCTCTGCTCCCATGTGGGCGGGGGGTTCCCGGCGCTTTGACGCGCTACACCCGGACAGCCAGTAGGTAGTCAGCTGTTGGGAGTGACGAAAACCGCTGCTGCCTGATTGGCAGGTGATTCCAGAGCGAAGCTCAGACCGGCTCGGAGGCGTGGTCTTTCTTAAATATTCTATGAAGGGGCGGGCAGCGCCGCGTTATGTGGTCATGGTGGGTGTGAAGGTGGGAGGGGTTATGGAGTCCGGGAGTTACAGGCGCCCACTGGGGGTTACCGGATCTGTATGAAGCAGGCGAGCCGGGAGAGCGGAGAGCCCGGGACTCGGAGCGGACCATCGGTGCAGGAGGAGGAAGGACGGGACCGGTCCGCTTTGTGATCAGATAGGCCGAGCGGAGAGCTGACATGACGTCCCGCAGGTAGGAGAGAGCCGGCAGACTGTGCGCCCCGGAGTATGGACTGACATCCCGGGTATAGAGCTCATCACCGGGCTGTCCATTCATTACCCCACCCGGGACACCTACCGCTCATCCCGGACCACTGCTGCACCCCTCCCCCCAATTCTACACCATTCCTTCTCATATCACCCCTCTGTGTCTGTCTGCATCACCCCCTGACACTTCCTCCTCCATCACTTCTGCACCCCCCCTCCATCACTTCTACATCCCCCCTCCATCACTTCTACATCCCCCCCCCCTCCATCACTTCTACATCCCCCCCCCCTCCATCACTTCTACATCCCCCCCCCCCTCCATCACTTCTACATCCCCCCCCCTCCATCACTTCTACATCCCCCCCCCTCCATCACTTCTACATCCCCCCCCCTCCATCACTTCTACATCCCCCCCCCTCCATCACTTCTACATCCCCCCCCTCCATCACTTCTACATCCCCCCCCCTCTATCACTTCTACATCCCCCCCCTCCATCACTTCTACATCCCCCCCCTCCATCACTTCTACATCCCCCCCCTCCATCACTTCTACATCCCCCCCCTCCATCACTTCTACATCCTCCATCACTTCTACATCCTCCATCACTTCTACATCCTCCATCACTTCTACATCCTCCATCACTTCTACATCCTCCATCACTTCTACATCCTCCATCACTTCTACATCCTCCATCACTTCTACATCCTCCATCACTTCTACACCCCCCCCCTCCATCACTTCTACACCCCCCCCTCCATCACTTCTACACCCCCCCTCCATCACTTCTACACCCCCCCCTCCATCACTTCTACACCCCCCCCTCCATCGCTTCTACATCCCCCCCTCCATCGCTTCTACACCCCCCCCTCCATCGCTTCTACACCCCCCCCTCCATCGCTTCTACACCCCCCCCCTCCATCGCTTCTACATCCCCCCCCCTCCATCGCTTCTACATCCCCCCCCTCCATCGCTTCTACATCCCCCCCTCCATCGCTTCTACATCCCCCCCTCCATCGCTTCTACATCCCCCCCTCCATCGCTTCTACATCCCCCCCTCCATCGCTTCTACATCCCCCCCTCCATCGCTTCTACATCCCCCCCTCCATCGCTTCTACATCCCCCCCTCCATCGCTTCTACATCCCCCCCTCCATCGCTTCTACATCCCCCCCTCCATCGCTTCTACATCCCCCCCTCCATCGCTTCTACATCCCCCCCTCCATCGCTTCTACATCCCCCCCTCCATCGCTTCTACATCCCCCCCTCCATCCCCCCCTCCATCGCTTCTACATCCCCCCCTCCATCGCTTCTACATCCCCCCCCCCCCTCCATCGCTTCTACATCTCCCCCCCCCCCCCCTCCATCGCTTCTACATCTCCCCCCCCCCTCCATCGCTTCTACATCTCCCCCCCCCCCCTCCATCGCTTCTACATCTCCCCCCCCCCCCTCCATCGCTTCTACATCTCCCCCCCCCTCCATCGCTTCTACATCTCTCCCCCCTCCATCGCTTCTACATCTCTCCCCCCTCCATCGCTTCTACATCTCTCCCCCCTCCATCGCTTCTACATCTCTCCCCCCTCCATCGCTTCTACATCTCCCCCCCCCTCCATCGCTTCTACATCTCCCCCCCCCCCTCCATCGCTTCTACATCTCCCCCCCCCTCCATCGCTTCTACATCTCTCTCCCCCCCCCCCTCCATCGCTTCTACATCTCCCCCCCCCCCCCCCCCTCCATCGCTTCTACATCTCCCCCCCCCTCCATCGCTTCTACATCTCCCCCCCCCTCCATCGCTTCTACATCTCCCCCCCCCCCCCTCCATCGCTTCTACATCTCCCCCCCCTCCATCGCTTCTACATCTCCCCCCCCCCCCTCCATCGCTTCTACATCTCCTCCCCCCCCTCCATCGCTTCTACATCTCCCCCCCCCCCCCCCCCTCCATCGCTTCTACATCTCCCCCCCCCCCTCCATCGCTTCTACATCTCCCCCCCCCCCTCCATCGCTTCTACATCTCCCCCCCCCCCCTCCATCGCTTCTACATCTCCCCCCCCTCCATCGCTTCTACATCTCCCCCCCCCCCCCCTCCATCGCTTCTACATCTCCTCCCCCCCCTCCATCGCTTCTACATCTCCCCCCCCCCCCCCCCCCCTCCATCGCTTCTACATCTCCCCCTCCTCCATCGCTTCTACATCTCCCCCCCCTCCGTCGCTGCTGCACCCCCCCCCCCTCCATCGCTTCTACAACCACCCCCCCTCCATCGCTTCTACAACCCCCCCCTCCCTCCTGCACTTCTACAACCCCCCCTCCATCGCTTCTGTATCCTGATATTCCCCCCCCCCCCCTTCGTCACTTTTCTATCCCCTTATCTTCACCTCCAACACTTCTCCATCTCCATAACTCCTCCCCCCGCCGCTCCTCCATCCCGTGGCCCCCTCCTCCGCCACTTCTATAACAGTCTGTGCTGTCTTCCCCTTCTCCACAACTTTGGTCCGTACTCCGGCTTCCTGTAATATCACCGTCTCCCATATATCTAACCAGTAATGTTCTACAGCTCTTGGTGAGGGGAACCTTATAGGGCCGAATCATTAAAACTGGAGAACAGTATACTTGTTCCCGGCTGCAGCCAATCAGGTTCTTCTTTCATTTTGCAGACGTAAGAAATCTGGTTGTCAAGGGTGACAATTCCACTCTGGTTTTCTTTTCTGCAGATTTGATGAACCTTGTTCCTTGTCTCTCTTGTCCTCTAAATAGTTCTCATGAATATCTTATATTTTCCTGTTTTATTCTCTACATTGTTGTCTCTTCTCTGGTATTTTGCTGCGCTATTTCCTCCTCTCACTTCATCTCCTCGTCCAACCTCTGTGCACTGTTGTCACCCCTCCTTTCCTTTGCTTATCCATCCTCTGGCATTTACATCCTTAAATCCTGTCTTGGATTACGTTTCCTTATCCTTTTCTGGATGGTGTGAGTTGTTTCCAAACTTCTGTGTTTTGGAGCCTTTTGTATGTTTGATAAAACCTTTTACTAGCAGATGATCTGATGGCACTGATAAGTTTGAAGAAGTTTCTTTGCAATCTACAATAATATTTCAAATTTTCTCCCGGTACTACAGTTGTGGCCAAAATTATTCAACCCCCACTGAAATTGAGTGTTTTGGCCAGTTTGACATTGCTTTTGATCATTCAGTCATCTTGCTTACATTTACATTAAAGAGGCACTTGTAGGTCAGACAAATATAACATAACAGTTATAATGAAATAACCACAAATGTCTTTTCTGTGCTCACAGCATTATCAGTTTTATTCAACCCCCAAGTGACATTCAATCTTAGTACTTAGTACAGCATCCTTTTACAGTTATAACAGCTTTTAAACGTGAAGCATAGCTTGACACAAGTGTCTTGCAGCGATCTACGGGTATCTTCGCCCATTCTTCATGGGCAAAGGCCTCCAGTTCAGTCACATTCTTAGGCTTGCGCACTGCAACTGCTTTCTTTAAGTCCCACCAGAGGTTCTCAATCGGATTTAAGTCTGGTGACTGCGATGGCCACTCCAAAATGTTCCAGCCTTTCCTCTGCAACCATGCTCTAGTGGACTTGGAGGTATGCTTGGGATCATTGTCCTGTTGAAAGGTCCAACGTCTCCCAAGCCTCAGGTGTGTGACGGACTGCATCACGTTTCCATCCAATATCTCCTGGTACTGAAGAGAATTCATGGTACCTTGCACACGCTGAAGCTTCCCTGTACCTGCAGAAGCAAAACAGCCCCAAAGCATGATTGACCCTCCACCATGCTTCACAGTAGGCAAGGTGTTCTTTTCATCATAGGCCTTGTTCTTCCTCCTCCAAACATAGCGTTGATCCATGGGCCCAAACAGTTCTAATTTTGTTTCATCAGTCCACAGAACACTATCCCACAACTTTTGTGGTTTGTCCACATGGCTTTTGGCATACTGCAGTCGACTCTTCTTATTCTTTGGAGACAGCAAGGGGGTACGCCTGGGAGTTCTGGCACGGAGGCCTTCATTACGCAGTGTGCGTCTTATTGTCTGGGCTGAAACTTCTGTACCCACATCTGACAAATCTTTTCTCAGTTCCTCAGCAGTCACACGGGGACTTCTCTCCACTCTACGCTTCAGGTAGCGCACAGCAGTCGAAGTCAGCATCTTCTTTCTGCCACGACCAGGTAGCGTTTCAACAGTGCCCTTTGCCTTGAATTTGCGAATGATGCTTCCTAAGGTGTCTCTTGGTATGTTTAACATCTTTGCAATCTTCTTATAGCCATTGCCCTTCCTGTGAAGAGAAATCACCTCTTCTCTTGTCTTCCTGGACCATTCTCTTGCCTTCACCATGTTTGTAACCACACCAGTAAATGTCTAGAAGGAGCTGAGTATCACAGTCATTTTAAAGCTGCTAATTGGTGCTTATTATGCTTGATTGCTGCTCGGTGACATCCACAGGTGTTTTCAATACCTGATGGAAAGCACCTGTATGAACCTCTGTTCTTCAGAGTGGTAGTCTTTAAGGGGTTGAATAATTGTGGCAATGAAGAAACCACATAAGAACCATTTACTACTGTATTACATAAACAATTGATGTCATTTTAGTTGCATTTGGGTAGTTACAACGTCCTTGTAGGATTTGATTCTGAATACAATTCCAAATGTACACTATAGTCCCTAAACCCCTTTACAGCATTGGGGGTTGAATAATTTTGGCCACAACTGTACAGACAGTTTTGGGTAATGCAGGAGCAAATCTAATTGATGCTGAAAGAATGGTCTTTGGGGGCAGACATGGACACATTTCAGCCAGAACTAGGAGCCGGCCGTGGAGGCGGCCGTGGAGCCGGCTTTGGAGGCGGCCAAGGAGCCGGCTGTACAAAATCAGCATATGATTATATAGGTAGCTGAAAGATAAATAGTTACATTTTATGTAAACCCCAACATTGAATTTCTCTTATTTTTCTCCCTGGTAAATATTCCATTTAAAAACATTTTCTTATATGAGTTCAATAGGAGTGAAAAAAAAAACTTGATCCTGCCAGAAATCGTTTGAGCTTTGAACTACCTGTGCACTATGCATCTGTTGCACTGAAATCTCAGTCAGCGTTATCAGCCCTGTCCAGTTTGAATCTGTAAACTACAGAACACCTACCACCTATGTTACGCTAAGAAAAAGTATTTGTAGTTAAAACAAGAATTACAGTGCTGCTCCTCTGTAGATTGAGGGAAGTGTTAGAGTGTTGTCACCCTAGGACAGGAACAGTTGTAACTGGAAGGATCAACTGGAAAATATAGAAAAAACATTCAAAGAGAAGAAGCCAATGCAGCCACCACAGCTAAGGTCTGGTAAGCTGTATGAGTGTTTTGTAGCACGAAGCTCAAATGCTTGAGGAGAAAAAAAAATCAATTATTCTCAATGGAGGTTTACATCTCCACTCCAAGTCACCTGACGTCAAATGCCTGAAGTATAAAAAAGTCCTGTAGCTTTTTTTTTTTTTTTGGGCAGATTGGTGCATTTTTAAGCATTTTTTTCCATAGAAATGCAATGAAACGCATGATTTAGGCATTTTTTAAGCTTTTTTTTCCATAGAAATGCAATGAAACGCATGATTTAGGCATTTTTTAAGCATTTTTTTCCCATAGAAATGCAATGAGACGCATGATTTATGCATTTTTTTTAGCATTTTTGCACATTTTCCTGCTCTAATGAACAAATTAAAATGTTAAATAAAAAAATCTAAATAAATACAATTCATCATAAATAACATGGAACAATAAATAATACATTAACCCCCAATCATTTTAATATAAATAATAATAAATGCATAAAATAAATCAACACCCTAACCCAAACAAAATCATGAAGAAATAAATAAGAAAATAAAATTAAACTGCAACCCTGACTCAAACTCTTAACTCCTAATCCCTAACTCTAACCCCAAACCCTAACAATAAAAATAATGAATAATAATACAGTATTAAATAAAAACTGATAGAAAAGCTAAAACTGAAAAAACTAGTAACAAATGATGATAAACGTCAATGCTCAAAAAACGCATAAAAACAACTCAAAATCTGACCTTCAAGTGTGAATGCAGCTCAATATATTTTCTTTTGTTTTGTGGCTTAAAGGATAAGTTCACCTTTTGACAAAAAATAATAATTGCACTTTGTTTGCAGGTAAAACAATGTGCATTTATTATTTTTGGTTGCAGGAGCCTGTAAAGCATTGCACCAGTGATCAGCTGATGACCGGTGCTATGCCGGTCTCCTGCAGACCTGTCAGTATATCTGCTTGCCTGTACTGTTCTGTAATGTACAGTTAAGCAGATATACTGACAGGAAGAATCAATGAACTACCATGGCGCTCAACAGTGCCGTAGTAGTTCATTAAGAATTACAAGCCGACAGCCACTAAGGCTGGTGGGACTTGTAGTTCATTCATTCACAGAACTCTATGAATGAATGATGCGGTCAGGTGGGTGGAGCCTCGCACTGTTTTTAAAAAGTGACAGCTAGTATGGGGAAACTTCTCCCTGTTAGGCAGTGGCTGCAGCATTGGGAACATGTTACATATTCTACCCTAAAAACTGGCGGAACATGTAACCTGGAACATGTTCGCAAAGGTGAACTTATCCTTTAAATAACCTTCAGCCCTGGTTCACACTGAAGCGGTGCAGAATTTGCAGTGTTTTCTGTGCGAATTCCGCACTGCATCAGAATTGCACCCCGTTCATGCGAACCACTGCGGGAGTGCATGTTAAGTCAACAACACCCCGAAATCGGTCCGCAAAGCGCTATGCGATGTGCAGAATCGGATCGCAAGGGTGTGAATACCCATGTGAACCGATTCTAGTGCGGACCAAAAAAAGGATCCTACATCTTTTGGGTGTGGTGCGATTAGAGCCATACAGAATGTATGGATCCAATCGCACCACACACAAATCGCATGTGATTTGTACATGAATGCCGTGCGGTTCCTGTGCGAATCACATGCAATGTACTGAGCCGCATGTATGTGAACCCAGGCTTAAGCAACAGTTAAAAGAAAAACGGTTTGTTTTGGTAATCATGAAGTTAACAATGAAAATACAAAACAGATGATTATTTTACCAGTAGAACAAGTTTACAGCCATAAATAACAATAACTAGAAATGTACAATGGGTTGTTTTTTTATTCATTTATTTATTTTTATGCTCCACTCCTTTTTCTGACTGCTCAAGTGATGGGTTTTTCTTTCTTGCCTCTATATACCTGTGTGCATGGACACATAGGCTAACATAGAGGGGCATTGAAAAAAAAAAAAAAGTCAAACGTGTGCATGAGCCCTAAATGTCTGCATTTCGTTTCATTGCATTGCATTGTTTAATTGACGTCTATTTTTTTTCCATACGGTCTCATGAATGCAGGATTGCACACATAGCATATTACATCATAGACATACTAACGACATCATGGACATTGGCTTCTATCAGGTAGGGAGGGCCACACACAGATCAAAATTTGGCTGGTCTCTTCTGTACTAGCCGGATTTCAATCTGCGTATGCTCAGCTTGCGTCCCTGGTCACACTGGATACGAATTGGCATGAGATTTGCATGCCGTGCGACTTGAATATTGCATGCAAAGTCGCACCCTATTGACCTCAATTACAGCAGTCATATGGGTGCGCTTCCAACTTGGTCGGAGCCGCACCGATTTTTAAAGTAGTACATGCACTACTTTTGGTGCGATTTGCATAGACATTTGTGTCAGATGTTTTGCAAATCGCATATGAAATCGGCAGTTCACCCAACTTTGGTGCAACTTATTATTCCTATACAGGATTTATATCGCGCCAACAGTTTGCTCAGCGCTTCACTGTAAGTTTCACGATTTTAATGTCGGGTTTGATGTGACCGGGGGTAAGACCTCGGGTACAGCTCGTTTTTCTGCTATCATCCACATGTAATAGAGGCCTTGCGCAAATGTGTCAAAAAGGAGTGCTTGGTGCATGTGCCCAATGGCTGATGAAAGGCTCCAGACATAGAGGTCATAACGTTTTTAGAACGATCACAAGCTCTTAGCATCCTGTAAGATTTTCTGTACTGCTGGGAATTGAGCCCCATTCCCCGGAATACCCTTTGTGGGAACATTAGTCCTATGTCACTGGATGATCTGTTTCATTTATGGAATGGTGTATATATTGCAGGGGTGGACTGACCATTTGGAAACTCAGGCACTGCCGGAGGGCCCAGGGTCAGTAGGGGGCCCCATGAGATGCCCCTGGTACCTTTTTTCATAGGCTTTTTTGAGTTTTGGCAAGGACACAGGGGCGGACTGACAACTCATAGGGCCCCCGGGCAATAGGGGATCATGGGGCCCCTGCAGGGGTGGACTGACATTTGGAAACTCAGGCACTGCCGGAGGGCCCGGGGTCAGTAGGGGGCCCCATGAGATGCCCCTGGTACCTTTTTCATAGGCTTTTTTGAGTGTGGGCAAGGACACAGGAGTGGACTGACAACTCATGGGGCCCCCGGGCAATAGGGGATCATGGGGCCACTGTGTCCTTGCCCAAACTAAAAAAAGCCTATGAAAAAGGTACCAGGGGCATCTCATGGGGCCCCCTACTGAACGCGGGCCCTCGTGCAGTGCCAGAGTTTCCAAATGTCAGTACGCCCCTGCAGGGGCCCCATGATCCCCTATTGCCCGGGGGCCCCATGAGTTGTCAGTTGTCAGTATATCGATTGATTTTCAGTAGTGGTTGTGTCTTGTTACTGGCAGAAGAAAAAGCGTTTGGGATGAAGTTCATTTTTGAGAGTTAAAACTTTTTTTTTTTTTTTTTCTTGTTTCCAGGGTCATGTGCTTGCTTGTTTAGAACACTGGTTTTATTGATCAGAAATGGATTGACATCCAAGTGGCCTCATTTTACTGACTTAGGGTCACAATTCACCAAGAGATAAATACTGCATGAATTTTTGAGTTCAAATAACGCATGAAGTGTTTATCTCAAAAGTAGTTGATTCACTTAAAAAAGTTGTTTACCAAATGTGTTAAATATTCATGTTGTGCGATATTTTTGGCGTTTTGTGTGGTTTTTTTTTTATTTTTTTTTGGGGGGGGGGGGTTTACATGCAAGTCCTCATGCACACTGGACTTTCTTACAGCGGCTGTTTTTGGCTTTTGGCGTTTTTTTTCCTATAGCAGTAAACTCCCCGGCATGTTATCCTATGTGCCCATGCACACAGTTTTTTTTTTGGTTTTTTTTTTGGCTGGAAAAAAACCCCAGAACGAGTTGGTTTCTAGAGGAGTTTTTTAGCTGCAAAAATGCTCTAATGTGGCAAACCAGCGTTTTTGGACATTTTTGAGCAAAAAAAAAATTTGTTTTATTCGTTAAACACTAAAAACCTCAGCTAAACACTAATGTAAAAAAATGCTGAAAGTCACATTTTAACATGACTTTACACAGCTAATGCTACCAGTGTTATTAAAACGCCCAGTGTGCATGAAGACTAAGACCGCGGTGGCACTGGGTGCGACTTGGAATGGCTGGTCTCTCCTGCACTAACCGGATTTCAATCTGTGTATGCTCAGCTTGCGTCCCCGGTCACACTGGATCGGAATTAGCATGCGACTTGCAAATCGCATGCCAAGTCACACCCTATTGTCTGCAATTACAGCGGTCATATCAGTGCGGTTCTGACTTGTAGTCTGAAGTAGTACCTGCGCTACTTTTTGGTGTGATTTGCATAGACTTGTGTCAGATGTCTTGCAAATTGCACCTGAAATCGGCATGTCCCCCGGCTTTGAAATTGTGCGACTTCACTGTAAGTCTCACAATTTCGAAGTCGGTCTTGATGTGACCAGGGGGGGGGGATTCTGCACCAGAGGAAGAAATGAATACATACAGAAATATAATACAACTGGGAAAACTTACAGAACGATATCTCTCTGGTGAAATGTTACAATTTATTCTCATTCCTGAGCTTGGGGCAGAACATTTCCACACTGATACATTGTATACTTTATCAACACTGGCCAGTGCAGAGTTCCCTCATTGGTTTGTACTTTGCTACATTACTGACTGCCTACTGACAGGTAGGAAATAATGTGTTCTTTAGTGAATGATTGTATCTGCTTTCTATTATTTCATGTGATATCTCCAAATTGGGTCACGTGACCTTCATATTACATGCAAAATCCTCTAGTGAATAGACCCCTAAGGCTCCATGCACACTAGTTAAAAACCGCTGGTAATAACTTTTTTTTTTTTGCTTTTTTAGTAGCGTTCAAAAGCATTAGCGTTTTAGTAGCATTTTTACAGTACATGGTGGGGGCAGGGGGGGGGGAAGCTAGAAAAAAGCTGTTGGGAGTGCTTAGCGTTTTTTTTTTCTGCTGGGGAAAACACTCCAAAAAACTTTACAAAAAACTTTTTTTTTTTTTCTGTTGCTAGACGCTGAAGCACAAAAAATGCTAATAGCCTAAAGTAGTGTGCATGGACACATAGGAGAACACTATGTAGCTTCTAGGGGCAGAAAGAAAATATGCTGAGAATAGCTTCTAGGGGCTTCAAAAAATGCTAATGTGCATGGGGCCTTAGGCTATGTTCACACTAGCGTTGTGTGCAGGTGGCAGAGAGGCATTTGGGAAGCGTTTTTACCGCTTCCCAAACGCCTCTGCCAATTCTGCACATGACAGCACATGGTGCTGTTTTAACGGGAGCGTTTGTGGTGTGGCAAAACGGACGCCTCTGGTCGAGTCAGGAGGCGTTGAAGCCTCCTATTCTCATCTATGGTGCCGCTCCGCAAACGCCGGGCCGGTGTGGGGGCGTTTGCGGAGCGGTAACACCACTCAAACCGCATTATAGGCGTTTGTGGGGCTTTATCAACGCTCGGCAAACGCCTAGCAACCACCACTAAACCGCTATAGGGGCGTTTGGCAAGCGTTGGTAAAACAGCCAAGTGTGAACGAGCCCTAAATGTTTCATTCGTGGTGCGAGACATTAAAGTCAAATGCTGATTATATGGCCTCCTGGCAGGAGAAAAGCCGCTTCAAAATTGTGCCTTGTCTGCATACTTGCAACAGATTTAGATACCTCAAGCGCTTTTTTTTTTTTTTTTGATTGGCCGGAATATTCATTTATTCTGGCCATTGAAATGATGGAAAAAAATTACTCCAGCGCTAAGTGTGCCAGGCAATTAGGTGCATTTAACAAGTTTACATGCATTTAGGTACTTTTCTGCAAAAACAGTCCTTTTTTGATGACTTTTTTTTTCTCTGGCTCTAAACACCTCTCTTAGAGTGTTTAGAGGCAGCAAAAAAAAAGTCAAATGCCTCACTTGAGCTAAAGTGAGTTACTTGGTTTTGTTCCTCTTCTTAGGAGAAACATTGCCTTTTGTCCAGTTTAGTACTGTAACCGATCGCTGTCCCACCTTTCTGGTTTAATGGTGGCTCCTTTCATGCACAGTGTACTATGGAGCCACCCATGCACTTCCGGCCAGCTGCGTGCTTCTCAGCTGTGTGCATTAGTGCAAACACACAGCGCCACTGCTCCCACCTCCTCTCCCCTCCGAGCTAATTCAGAGGAAGCTGCTGGCACCTCTGCTGTCCCTTTGTTACCAATATTCGATACGTGTGCTTCCCAAAAGGAAAGTTTAGAAAGTGGCGCTGAGGGACCTGAAGCCTGCGGAAGTGTACACTTAGTATTATTATTATACAGTACATGTTGTACATCCCAGGAGACCTAAGGAGTGTGGGGAGGGGTTTTCTCAGCTAAGTACACCCACCTGCTAGCATGCCTGAGCCAAGGGCAGATGGATTCCAGGAAGTAAATTCTACATGAATCATCTGCCCTTACTCAACATGGCTACAGCCAGAAATGTGTGGGGTTGTTTTTAAAGTAAATTCTCAGCAAATTAAAGCATGGAGACATGGATGGATGGATGGGTGAATTCACATTGAATATTAAAAATACATTTTAATAGCGGTTTTGGTGCTCAGATGCAGTACAGTTCCACAAACTAAAGCAAACACTAGAGAGTGACCCACTGAAACCAGAAATCTTTCATCTCTTTATAAGAGCACCAATGCCGGCCATACATGGGTCAAAATTCGACCAATGTTTAGTCCGAAAATCGGACCTAAGAATAATCGGCTGGTTTTTGCTCTGTTAGTGGGTCAATGGCACTGGACAATTTTCATGGTTCCTCCCCTTTTCGGTGAAACAACTGATTTTCGACTCGATGATCAAATTGTACGATCGTTTTTCGGAATAGAATATGCGCATGAGCCGTGACCTGGAAGGAACAGAAGTTTTGCATGTTATATGTGCATGAGGACTAATGCAGCAGCAAAGGCTGCATGTTTGACCACATGCCGCCCAGCCACTGTAGAAATACGGCGGCAGGGCGGCACGGCTGGGCAAAACCACGTTTTAAAACTTGTGTTTTTAAAACAGGTAGGGGGCGCGCACAAGGTGCGCCACCGCCCTACCTGTCCCGTCGATCACAGCCGCGGATGTCAGTCGCCGGGTCACAGCCGGTCGTTACCGGCTATGTCCCGGCGATCGGCGGCAATCGCTGACAGAGAGCACAGCTGCAGTAGCTGTGCTTTCTGTCAGTTCCCTGACAGCTCCAGGACACACTGATCGGGAAAGAAGAGTTTTTCTCTGTCCCAATCAGCGGTGTTCCCTGCAGTACACACCCCGCCCCCTAGTAAAACACTCCCCCTCACACAGTTAACCCTTTCCCTGAAAAATAAACTTAATCCCTTCCTCCCCAGTGCCATTAGTACAGTGTCAGTGTTTTTTTTTTTTTTTTTTTTTTTTTTGCACTGATCACTGTATTGGTGTTACTGGGGATGTCAATGACCCCAAGTCAGTACCCCCCAATGTCAGAATGTCCACCGCAGTCCCACCATAAGTCGCTGATCGCCGCCATTATTAGTATAAAAAAAACCTAAAAATCCCAGTATCTTTCCCGCCATTTGTAAACACTATAACGTTCATGTAAACCAATTAATTTACACGTATTGGTTTTTTTTTAGCAAAGACATATCACAGAATGCATTTTGGCAGAAATTTATGACAAAATTTGATTTTTCATTTTTTTTACTGGACATGTTTTATAGCAAAAAGTGTAAAATATTGTTTTTTTTTTCCTCAAAATTGTCAGCCTTTTTTTTTTTTTTTTATAGTGCAAAAAATAAAAACCACACAGGCGATCAAATACCACCGAAAGAAAGCTCAATTTGGTGGGAAAAAAAGGTTGTAAATTTCATGTACCGTTTTGCATGACCGCGCAATTGTCCGTTAAACTAGTGCAGCGCTGTATAGCAAAAAAATGGCGTAAATTGCAGTATCTATACCATAGTTTGTAGACGCTATAACTTTCACACAAAGCAATCAATATACACTTATTGGGATTTTTTTACCAAAAACATGTAGCAGAATACATTTTGGACTAAATATACAACTAACTTTGAGTTTACTATATATTTTTTATAGCTGAAAGTAAAAAATATTGTTTTTCTTCAAAATTTTGGCCTTTTTTTTGTTTATAGCGTGAAAAATAAAAAGCGCACAGGTGATCAAATACCACAGAAAGAAAACTCTATTTGTGTGAAAAAAGGACGTAAATTTTGTTTGGGTGCAGCATTGCATGACCGCGCAATTATCAGTTGAATTAGTGCAGCGCCGAGTAGCAAAAAGAGGCCTGGTCATTAAGGGGGGTAAATCCTCAGGAGCTCAAGTGGTTAAAAAAAACTGCCTTATTCTTGTTGTCCCTTAAAAATCCATATGGACTATAATTTCCCGAGTCTAACAATAAGCATTGTGAGCCCGGTCTGTGATAGAAGTTGTAAAAATTACTTTTCTTTTTGAATCTGTGACCTTTTCTGTGAATTTTCTGTAAAATTCAGTGCAATATGGCAAGCTGCAGGCATTCTGCACACAGTTGGTGTACGCCCCAGAAATGTCATTTTCTGCTTGTGTGGTTGGCTGTCTGATTTTTTCAGAAGTCTGAACTAAGATACAAGTCAGATTTTAGGCATCCTCTGCAACAAAAATGTCATTTTTGGTGGGATACTACCCAAAGGGTTCATTAATTCTAAATGGATGCCAACCTCGCAACTTGTTTCTTTTTAGAGCGCTGTAAGTGCATCAGCTGATGAATAATGAAAAAGTCACTCCCATTCAGATTCACATAACTAAACATACGGCTTTTTTTTCAGAGTAGAAACAGGTAGGAATCTGCTGCAAAGTTTGTTCAATCTCTACAATGTACATTGATCAGCCAAAGGTGAAGAGGCAATTGTGTTTTTTTTTTTTTCTCAAAAGTTGAGAAGTTTCTCATTAAGGTACCATGTACACGGGACACTTCTGAACGATGGAAACTGACTGCTGGAAAACGTAGGTTAAAAAATGTCTGTTTAGCCGCGTTTGCATACCGCATTTATGTGCGTTTGCGTTTAGAAGCGGTTTTTAAATTAAGCACGGGAGAACCTCCCAATTGCCCAGAATGCTCTGAAAAATAGTAAATTATTAACGATTTCAGACTGTTTCAAAGAAATATAGAGAGTAGAAGCAGAGACAGCAGTAGTGTTTAGATAATTAGGTGTGATTTGCTCATTACCATTCTTTTGTTTCCATGGGTGGGAGAGGTGTCTGGTGGAAGGAGTCATTAAGGTCACCTGGCAGGGGGTCTTCATGAGGAATTTGAGGCGGGAATGGTCATTAACATATCTTTTGTTTCCAAGGGTGGGAGAGGTCTGAGGTGTGAATTGGTCATTACAATGTGTGACAAGCTTGGTAGGAACATCCTGTGTTCAGTGTTTTGTCCATTTGAGTACCTTGAAAATGCTTTGCATGCATTTTTTCATTATGAAAAAAGGCTCTGAACAGCATTGGGAACTGGAAGAGTTCAAAAAAATTTCAGACGCAAACGCTTATAAACGCTTTTTGCGTTTGAAACACTGATAAAATCTACTGCTGAATGCAAGTTTTCTGCGTTCAAACAAACGACTGTAAACTCAAATGCCTGTAAATGAAGATGTGTACATGGACACATAGGAAAACATTAGGGAGAGTTCAGGGGCTGCTGAAAAAAACGCTGAACAACTCCTAAATGTGAGTTTATCAGCTGCAGTGTACATGAGCCCCCAGCAGGGGGGTGCTGAGGAGCACTTGTGAAAGCCTGCTGAATCCAGTTGCAGTGGAACATAAAACTCAGATGAAGGTAGACTGAATGGACACGGACATTTGTGGGTGGCATTAGCTGCTCGCTGATTGATTTCACTTGTTGCCTGGAGTTGTTGTTAAGCGTCTGTCATTTCTGCTGTGTTTTGCTATTGTTTGAAATAAAGGGCAATAGTTACCCAGCATCCAGCATGTCATTATGCCAGCTATGCTTCTCGCTAACCACATGATTACATTGTATTGTGTACTGTTATGTCATATTTTTTTTTTATTGGATATTTTAAAAAGATTTTCCACTTTCAGCTAGAAATGGAAAGCCTTGCGTGCGCGCTGACCTGCTGGTATTTCCCTTCCCTGGACCCCAGCCAGGCAGCACTGAGGTTACCGCGGATTGCAGCTGATTGGCTTTCTACAGCTTGAGGCAGCCAGGTCTGACAAGCCCATTAAAGGTAAATGGATTTCCGGGGCTTATTTGCATAGCGGTCTTCTCCGCGATCACCTACAGAGCGCTAATCTGAGGTTCCATCAGTGTAGTCAGGGAGATGCCTGCAAGCTTTGTATTTTATGATAAGATAAATGGTGCAAGGGCATCGTTTTCAAGAACACTTTAATAAAAAGAATATCTTCTACTCACAAAAGTACTTGACAGAAGTTCATAAAACCTAAATTCCGTGCTAGGTGAGACTCTACTGGGCAAAGATGACCTGAGGAAGAGGGTTTGCTCTCGAACAGTGTGAGCTGTGACCCACTTATTGAAGCTGCCATGAAATGTCCTGCAACTAATTCAACAATGGGCATCTACAGTACATCCAGTGGAATATGCAGTTCAGTTTTGGGCACCAATTCACAAAAAGAACATTGGGGAACTGGAGAAAGTACAGAGAAGGGCAACCAAACTGATAAGAGGCATGGAGGAGATCAGCTATGAGGAAAGATTAGAGGAACTAAATGTATTCTCTCTTGAGAAGGAGATTAAGGGGGATATAATCACCATGTATAATACATAAGGGGGATATAATCACCATGTATAATACATAAGGGGGGATATGATCACCATGTATAATACATAAGGGGGGATATGATCACCATGTATAATACATAAGGGGGGATATGATCACCATGTATAATACATAAGGGGGAGATATGATCACCATGTATAATACATAAGGGGGGATATGATCACCATGTATAATACATAAGGGGGGATATGATCACCATGTATAATACATAAGGGGGGATATGATCACCATGTATAATACATAAGGGGGGATATGATCACCATGTATAATACATAAGGGGGGATATGATCACCATGTATAATACATAAGGGGGGATATGATCACCATGTATAATACATAAGGGGGGATATGATCACCATGTATAATACATAAGGGGGGATATGATCACCATGTATAATACATAAGGGGGGATATGATCACCATGTATAATACATAAGGGGGGATATGATCACCATGTATAATACATAAGGGGGGATATGATCACCATGTATAATACATAAGGGGGGATATGATCTCCATGTATAATACATAAGGAGGGGATATGATCTCCATGTATAATACATAAGGAGGGATATGATCACCATGTATAATCCATAAGGGGGGATATGATCACCATGTATAATACATAAGGGGGGATATGATCTCCATGTATAATACATAAGGGGGGATATGATCACCATGTATAATACATAAGGGGGGATATGATCTGCATGTATAATACATAAGGGGGGATATGATCTCCATGTATAATACATAAGGGGGGATATGATCTCCATGTATAATACATAAGGGGGGATATGATCTCCATGTATAATACATAAGGGGGGATATGATCTCCATGTATAATACATAAGGGGGGATATGATCTCCATGTATAATACATAAGGGGGGATATGATCTCCATGTATAATACATAAGGGGGGATATGATCTCCATGTATAATACATAAGGGGGGATATGATCTCCATGTATAATACATAAGGGGGGATATGATCTCCATGTATAATACATAAGGAGGGGATATGATCACCATGTATAATCCATAAGGGGGGATATGATCACCATGTATAATCCATAAGGGGGGATATGATCACCATGTATAATCCATAAGGGAAGATATGATCTGCATGTATAATACATAAGGGGGGATATGATCTCCATGTATAATACATAAGGGGGGGATATGATCTCCATGTATAATACATAAGGGGGGGATATGATCTCCATGTATAATACATAAGGGGGGGATATGATCTCCATGTATAATACATAAGGGGGGGATATGATCTCCATGTATAATACATAAGGGGGGATATGATCTCCATGTATAATACATAAGGGGGGATATGATCTCCATGTATAATACATAAGGGGGGATATGATCTCCATGTATAATACATAAGGGGGGATATGATCTCCATGTATAATACATAAGGGGGGATATGATCTCCATGTATAATACATAAGGGGGGATATGATCTCCATGTATAATACATAAGGGGGGATATGATCTCCATGTATAATACATAAGGGGGGATATGATCTCCATGTATAATACATAAGGGGGGATATGATCTCCATGTATAATACATAAGGGGGGATATGATCTCCATGTATAATACATAAGGGGGGATATGATCACCATGTATAATACATAAGGGGGATATGATCTCCATGTATAATACAGAAGGGGGGGGGGATATGATCTCCATGTATAATACAGAAGGGGGGGGGATATGATCTCCATGTATAATACAGAAGGGGGGGGGGGATATGATCTCCATGTATAATACAGAAGGGGGGATATGATATCCATGTATAATGCATAAGGGGGGGGGGTATGATAACCATGTATAATACATCAGTGGTCCATATAGTGAACTTGGTGTAGAGCTATTCACCTGGAGCTCATCACAGAGGACAAGGGGGCACTCTTTATGTCTGGAGGAAAATAAATTTAATCTCCAAACACTGAAGGGTTTCTTCACAGTAAGAGCTGTGCAAATATGGAATAGACTCCATCAAGAGTTGGTCCTGGCCAGCTCAGTGGATTGCTTTAAAAAAAGTCCTGGATTGTTTCCTAGATACACAGAATATAACTGGATATAACATTTATAGGTAAAGTTGATCCAGGGAATATCTGATTGCCTCTCGGGGGATCAGGAAGGAATTGTGTCCCCTGCAGGAGCAAATTTGATCATACTTTGCTGGGCTCTTTGCCTTCCTCTGGATCAACGGTGGGTATAGGATTATAGCTTTTTTTTTTTTTTTTTATGGTTGAACTGGATGGATTTTTGTCTTTTTTTCAGCCAGACTAACTACGTAACTATGAATGTGCAAGGTTTAATTTGGATGGAATTTGCTTTATGTGCTTTTGTCAAGAACTTTTGTGAGTATAAGATATTTTTTAATGAAGTTTAATTGAAGACCTCAGATGATGCTGGCATGCTTTCTATTTGCTACGACTACACAAGGGTTGCCCAGTCTGGAGAGCATTGCAAGGCTGTGTATATCTAATTTTAATCTACATTTCTCTCAGACTAATTTTGGATCTAATTAGTAAGACTGTATTTTTCCTACACTTGAGTGCTGCCTTTTTTTTTTTTTTGCTATCTGGCTGATAGCTTTGAGATGCTTAAGGCAGTGGTCTCCAAACTGCGTCCCGTAGGCTGGATACAGCCCTTTGCATGCCTTTATCCGGCCTATGTGTCATGGTTTCGTACCATTGATATGAAACAATACTCCTTCCACTGACACTAACAATGAATCGCCAGTAATAAAATAAGAGTCTTGACTTCTTCCCCGTATGTGTTGAATAGACTTGCAGGCACACTATGTGTTGCATGGCAGGACCACCCACAGCAGGGTGACACCATCACCATTGCATAGGCCGTGGGTGAGCTGTAGTTTGGCTTCAATTTATCTATATCGCTTAGTACACTTACCATTCCCCTCACCCCAGGTTAACAATGCTCCTGCTCAAAGGTGTCTCCTATGCTCCTTCATCAAAAGTGGGGGATGCTCTAATACTAGAGGTGTGTTGCTAGCCCGATCACCAGGTAAAAACAGAGAGGAAAAAAAAAACTAATGCAGCCGCTACACTTAATGATTCGTAAGCTGTAATATATTACATTCTTGGTTTTGAGTTTGACATCACTTTAAACTTTTTTTGGTTTGCATATACCATACATTCTAGATTAAAGTTTCTATGCATGGTCCTGCGATGAAACAGATGGAAGTCATGTGAATGGATGTCATCATTTAACACATACCTTCTTGAATTCCTAATGTATTCTTTTGGCTGAATATCTCCATTCTAGTGCACTCAGGTGAATGCACACACCTTTAGGGAGCCAAGCGACATGTTCTAATTTTTGTAACCACAGAAAAAGTTGTGCCCCTCTTTTTTTATTCTTTTTCCTTGGTGGTGGGGGCATTGGCTTCTTGTTTGTGGACATTTGTTTGGTGCTGCTTTCTGTGACCAGTACTGGTGTTGTCCTGATGTCATTAACTTGAAGGTTTAGCACACAAACTTAGAGTTGCTAAACCCAGGACCCTGTATTCACTATATCTGGTTTTCCATAGTTTACAGAATATGGAAGTGCAATTATTTTTAATATAAACTGCTGAATACTGTTTCTCATCAGCAGTATTTAGCAGTCTTGTGACATTTATCAGTGTCCAGTCGAACAATGGTTAATTTTGTAGGAGGAATTTTTATTCTCTTCTGACTGTCCTATGAGGCTGCATAACCCCTGACCCTCTGTCTGGACAGTGCTGATTGGCCCTGTTCTGATCACATGCACTCTCCCAAAACTTTCTGGCAGTACACACCAAAAGCATGTGCAAACTTGCCACTGTTGCTCTAACTATGGCAGATGGATTGGGAACTATGGAAGAAGGGGGAGATCAGAAAAGACAGGATCAAACAGCTTTTTTTATACAATGCAGAGGATTAACACCTTAGGTTCCACAGTGAGTATAACAAGCATGCTTTACTGCATATACAGACTGATTTTACTGTTGTGGGTTTAGTAACACATTAAAGGTTGACTCCATTCTGTATTCCTTACTGGCATATACCGACTGGAACGGGAACAAAACATCATTATTATTATTCAGGATTTATACAGCGCCAACAGTTTGCGCAGCGCTTTACAAAATGAAGGTAGACATTACAGTTACAATACAATTTGGTACAAGAGGAAACAGACAGCTCGGCTCGTTAGAGCTTACAATCCAGGAGGAAGGGTTGAGTGATACAAAAAGTAATAGCTGTGGGGGGGTGAGCTGATAAAGGAAATAAATGGCGGTTGCCTAGGTAGAAGCAGGATAGACTCCTTTTTAAAGAGAGAGGTTTTCAGGGATCATCTAAAGGTGGATAGATTAGGAGACAGCTGGACAGATTGGGGTAGAGAATTCCATAGGATGGGAGAAGCTCGGGAGAAGTCCTGGAGGCGAGCATGGAAGGAGGTGACGCTGTTACTAGAGAGCTTACAATGCAGTTGGATTACGTACCGCACAGGGTTGTGCTTTGAATGTGCTGATTTTGCTTACTTTGGGGTAGTCCACACTATATTCTCTCAGCTGCGTGGACCTGCATAGATCAACCCAGGCTTTGCGCAAGGGCACATAGATAACCATTTTTTTTCTATGTGCCCCATTCACGCTTTAACAAGGCTTTGTGGTGGGTTGCGTAAAAATGCAGACATGCTGGGTTTTATTTTTTTTTTGCAACACATTTCACCACATTGCAGCGTGGCACAACACACTACAGTGCATGCAGTTTGATAACTTGTCATTTTGTGATTCTTCGGCAAAGTTAAAAGGAAAGCGAAGTAAATGGTGCGATGTGCTGTAACAATGCATCCCACCGCCCTTGCACAAGGCACTCCAGCATGTACGGGTTTTAGCATGTGGGCTGGTGTGAATGAGCCCTTCTAGAGTGCTGACACTTTATCCACAGCATTTCTCTGGGGACATTAAAGCATTCACATCCATCATTTCCCCAGAAAGGCTTCCAGTCTGATGTCCTTATCACAATTGCACACACCACAGAAGGGACAGTTTTGGGTGGGAGCCAGTGAACGTATCAGTGAGCTTTCAGCTTTGAGGAGGAAACTGGAGAGTTCACAGGAAAAGCACACAAATGTAGAGCACATTGGAACTGACATTGTGTAGGGCAGCGGGTGGGCACAGGCGCACACTGGAGGGGTGTCCACAGGGTGCCAGGTACTGGGTTTTGTATAATAGCTGCGGGTATAACTTGTGAAAGTAGTACTCGGCACTTTTCCAAATTCTTAACGGCTTTTTTCTTTTAACCAGTTCGCCACCAAATACTTTTTTTGTTGTTTTTTTGCATATGCTAAAATGCACATTTTAAGCCTAAAGATTAAGTTCATCCCCCCAAATATTTTATATTTTCAGAAAGCAAAGACCCTGGAAAGTAAACTGATGGCAGTTGCAATTTTTCATGTCATTAGCTCTTATGTTTATCAGACCCACATTTTCAGTAAAAACAAAGGTTAATTTGAGTGCATACAAACGCCAATCTAATTTAGAATTTAATTTGGTAAAAAAAAATGAAAGATCTGGTTGTGATGAGTAAATGGATACCAAATATGTCAAGCCTTCGCCCTCATGCACACGGGACGTTTTGATAGCACTGGTAACGTTCGCTGTGTAAAGTCACTTTAAAAATGTGAGTTTTTTTAGTGTTTTTGGTTTAGCGTTTAGCGGTGTTTTTTCCGCATTTGCATATTTTTGGGTCAAAAAAGTCCAAAAACGCCGGTTTGCAGCGTTTTACCGCATTTTGCAGTGTTGGAGCATTTTTACAGCTAAAAATACTCCTTTAGAAACCCACTAGTCCTGGGTATTTTTTCTCCAGATAAAAAACGTTGATTACAGTCTGTGTGCATGGACACATAGGATAACATGCTGGGGGGTTTACTGGCTGTAGAAAAAAAACGTCAAAAGCCAAAAACAGCCTCTGTAAAAATGTCGAGTGTGCACGAGGGCTTAAAATTACATGGGCCCGTGAAATAACGACAACCATAAGCGCCCACAATTGTCCATAGGCTAGTAGCCCCCTTTGTGATAGGATACTTCAAGGTTCTCTATATTGAGACATCAGGGGGTTTATTTACTAAAGCTGGAGAGTCCAAAATCAGACTCCCTTCTGCATAGAAACCAATCAGCTTCTAACCTCAGCTTGTTCAATGAAGCTTTAGCAATGAAACCTGGAAGCTGATTGGTTTCTATGCAGAAGTGAGTCTGATTTTGCACTCTCCACCTTTAGTAAATAAACCCCCAGGGGTCTAGTAGACCCCTGATGTCTCTCCTGCATTCTACTGCAGTTAATGGAGCACAGATCATGCTCCATTAGCTACTTCCCTGTCCACATCCAGGGAATGACAGCGCTGAACCAGAAAGTGACAAAATACTCATCGCTTCTGTGTTCATTCACTGGAGGGGAGTTTCTGATTCCAGACCCACAGGTGGGTCAGCAGATCCCAGAATACATGGTAGTTGGGCGATGCCTTTGGCAGGGTGTGGAAGTGATTGGACAGTTTTACAGCCACCCAAACCATTTCCCCTGACAGCCCAAAGTCAGCTTAACAAATGTAAACACCCTTAATATTTCAAATGTTCTACCAGCTGTCATTTGTTAATGGTGCTAGTGGACAAGTGGCTAAACCATGGTTTCTCATCCGTGGTTCCTCCAGAGGTTGCTAGGGGTTCCTTGAGCAATGAGCATTTCCTTTTCTCCGATACATTCCCACTGACACCGTTGATCTTTTTAGCTGTCTGTAAGGGGGTAATTCTTCTCATTGACCACAAGTGTAAGGAGCATTCTACCCACTGATGTATCATGAGTTGTAGAAATGGTACTTTTTAGCAGGGGTTCCCTGAGAGCAGAAAGTTATTTCAAGAGCTCCTCTTTTCAAAAAGTTTGAGAGAGGCTAGGCTAAACAATATTATTCTTTTGTTCAATCCTGAGTTCTTATTTTAAAGCAAAATTAAACTTTATCTGAGCTCTACAAACTTAAAGTGCTATTTTAGTTTAATTTTGAATACTCAAAGCAAACTCATCCATCTGCCCAAGCCTTCATGCTTTATGTTGTCGGAAAAAAAAAACAGCCCCTTGCATTTCTCACTGCAGCCATCTTGAGTAAGGGTAAATGATTCATGTAGCATTTAATTTCTGGAATCCATCTGCCCTTAGCTCAGGCTTGCAGGCAGGAAGGTGTGCTTATCTTAGAAAACCCCTCCTTCCATTCCCAAGTGGTCAATCATGAATCAAGATCGCTGTCGTATTGTATGGGTAGAAAGGAGTCAAATGCACCTCCACACACGGTGTCATGGTAGTGATATATCAAAGTGGGTATGTGTAGCTGCGGAGGGTGTTTGTGTCCTGACTAGCGAAAACACAGGTTTGCTTGTAAAATTCTCTGACCCAGAACAAATCTGTACATCAGAAATGCATGTATGCATACATGTTCCTGGTCCGTAGGGCCTCATTCACATGGCTAAACCAGCCATGTGCTGCAAGTATCTTGTGAAAACCTTCGACTGAGAGCTCAGAAAGCTTGTACAAAGCAGTAACAACCTGACAGTATGGAAGTATTGAAGCCAGGGGGTTGCCCTGGGCCTGACAACTCACATTTGCTTAGTTGGAGAGTGGGACTGCACAGAATTGACTGTTATTTTTGATCGGTATTTGGTGGTTTCGCGGATGAACGGTGGTATTTGGCTCTCTATGGAGGTGAGGGCTGTTACCTTACTGGTACGACTGCAATGTCTCTTCAGTAGCAACGTTAT
The DNA here is from genome assembly GCF_062004578.1 of Staurois parvus. Taxonomy (NCBI): domain Eukaryota; kingdom Metazoa; phylum Chordata; class Amphibia; order Anura; family Ranidae; genus Staurois; species Staurois parvus. The sequence goes on along the minus strand of NW_028317853.1, from coordinate 1,313,175 downwards.
TGATGAGAGCGGAATGCCCAGTGTCCTGATTGATAACACACTAGATGAAAGGTTAACAATCATTTGGAGAGTCAAAAATGTACACAAGGCAACACGTTTCAGGGGAATATGCCTTCCCCCTTCTTCAGGGATAAACACCCAAGTTCAGCATATGCACATTAAAAAGAATTGTTGGACATCACCTACTGTTTGGATATTACTCCTCTGCTGCCACTGAATACAAGCCACATGGAGATCAAAGCCTGAAGTGTCACATAGAACAGGCCGCTCCAACGTCTTAGTAAGAATGCAGCCCTGCATAGGCTGGATTTGGGTGTTTATCCCCGAAGAAGCGAAGACATATTCCCCCTAAATGCATTGGCTTGATTTGGACATTTTTGACTCCCAATACATGTGCGTTTATTGAGCAGAGAGGAGCGCCCGAAGTCCAGAGTGATAACATGCTCAATGAAAGCTAAACAGTCATGGGAGTCAAAAATGTCCAAATTAAGCCAATGCATTTAGGGGGAATATGCCTTCGCTTCTTCAGGGATAAATGCCCAGATCCTGCCAATGCAGGGCTGCATTCTTACTAAGACATTGGAGCGGCCTGTTCTATGTGACACTTCAGGCTTTTGTTCTCCATGTGTCTTGTATTCAGTGGCAGCAGAGGAGTAATATCCAAACAGTAGGGGATGTCCAACAATTCTTCTAATGTGCATAGGCTGATTTGGGTGTTTATCCCTGAAGAAGCAAAGGCATATTCCCCATAAACGCATTCGCTTGATTTGGACATTTTTGACTCCCAATACATGACGGTTTTACCTTTCATCGAGTGTTATCACTCTGGACTTCGGGCGCTCCTCTCTGCTCAATAACATTTGTAGAAGGTAGGTTTTCTTCAAGGGCCTGTAATCACCAGGTGCGGTGAGACTGCTCTGGGCAACTATTCCAGCACAGTCTTGCTGCAGGACAGGTTAAAGTGCCTTGTCTACCAGGCCAGTTCATAGCCCTGCATTACGGTGGTGTGCTCTGAAAAAAGACATGGCATGCAGTACCTTTCTTCTACAGAACGCAGTGCGACACGGTCCACCTACTTGTACCACGCTCCAGCCAGTAGAATGTAGTGAAATGTCAGTTTGTGACTTTCCAATCAAGTTCAATTTGAAAAGAAAAAGGTAAAGATGATGCACCATGATTGGTTAGGGGTTGGGTAACTAGGGTTAGGTGAAATCCTACCGCACACCCGCTGCTGCATTCTAGAGGAGCTGTTCCTGTAGATGGGCCCCTAGGCCCCTGCCAAATGGGCGTTTGGCAGTCCATTTTTTGACCCATGATTAGATGTATCAAAAATGGACTGCAGTGTATCCCTATCTGCTTTCATCTGGGTCCATTCATGTTCGCCAGGCCATCCACAATAAGTGTGCACTCTGACCATATGTGGGTTGATCTAGGCTGAAGCATGTCCGTTTACATCCGGCTGTTTATAGTGATTACATGGGTCTGTTTTTCTGCATCACAAGGTAAATGAACTTCAATTATATGAAAGGGTCCTAAAGAGACCTGTCAATGGAGCAAGGGGGATGTGCTGCTGCAGGTCTGAAGTGCAGAAGTCTAGAGATCCCTATGTTAGCCCTACAAACCTTCCTGTGATGACCAACTACTGGGCTTTTCTAGCGGGCAAGGCTCTGAAACATCCAAGTAATGTCCGGACTTGCCGCCCTTCCCACCCCCACACATTCCCATTGACCCATTACTTGGATGAGCAGCCGCATTGGCTAATAGGAATGTGCAGGAGGCAGAAAGGGTCCGGGCCACTATCAGAAAATGCCAAAATGTTGCCTTTCCTGAGATCCGGCCATGATGGGGAAGGTTTGGGAGTCTGCTGTAGCAACTAGAGGGCCATGCACCTCAAACTTGCAGCAGTTTGCTCCCTTCTCCAGTGACAGAGTCTCTTTAAGGCTTTTAAGATCTGTAGACGTGAGCGCAAAGGCTGAGCCTGTCCGCGGCTGAATATTCCTCGGATAGTTGGAAGTGTGTTAGCTCATGCCAGGGTAAATATTTGGCAGTTGTTGCAGGGAGTTGGAAATCTAATTGCAGAGCTTAGCTGATGTTGGCTGCAGAATGGATAGAAGGAAATGCACTATGTCTGTTTCGGGTGGATTGCGCGTCCTGCACCAGCTGCTTGTAATGAGCTTTCTCTTAAATTGCATTAGTGAGTATGATACTTCTCAAAACAATTGGTAATTATTACGGCTAATGGGCCAAGCATCCTTACAATGATGAACTCATTTTGCCAACTTAAAATCCCAGGCTGTATTTGTAAATGTCTGTATATTGTGCGTTGCATAGGGTCCTTCCAGGAGCTGCAACAGTGTGGTATTCTTAACAGAAAATATTCTTTTAAGGGCTAAAACGTACCTCGCAAAGCAAGTTGTGCGTTCTCTCCCTGCAGTGGGCTCATGTTGCCGACACTACTAGAGTCCAGGGTGGATTTGATTTAAATCGCTAGTGAAAAGGCTGGATTTAAAGTGTAATATTTAAAGAGCAACTGTCATCTCTGTCCCGCAGCGGCTCCTCCTCTGACCCGCGATTGACTCACCGACAGTCCCATTCACTTTAATGGGACGGCTGGTGACGCAGCAGTCACACAACAAGGTGAGGAACGTGGCGGCAGCAGGTGACTGGATGCACGCTAACAGGCGCTGCCATGATGGATCTAAAATGACAGGTGCTCTTTAAATGTAAGGAATCCGACTCAATCTTGCTGGTAGTTAGAATCTTTAATATTTGCAAACCAAATGAAGGTTTCCTTTTTAGAATAATTACATTACATTACATTGAGTTTATATAGCGCCAAAGGGTTTGCTCAGCGCTGTACAATAGAGGGGGGGACAATACATGAAACAGTAGAGCAACTACAAACCGCACACAAGGGGTAAGAGGGCCCTACTCTTTCGAGCTTACAAACTAGGAGGGAGGGGGTAGTGGTACAGGAGGAAGTGGCTGTGGGGGATGGAGTGGTAGGAGGAATGAAGGAGAGCAGCAGTTAGGTGAGGGTGAGGTAGGCTTCCCTGAAGAGGTGGGTTTTCAGGGAGCGCCTGAAGGTGAGGAGGGAAGGTGACAGTCTGATGGATTGGGGTAGTGAGTTCCAGAGGATGGGGGATAATAAGCTGTCAGGTTAGTAAAACGGAGATATCCAAACTGATTTTAGGTTAATAGATTAATCACACATAGCTGGAGAACAATTCAAATCCTTTTTATACCATGTGTTGTGTTTTTATTTATTTTTTTTTGCTCATGGTTACTTTGAAATTGTGTGAATGCATCAATGTAGCGCATGTTATCTCAGCTTGCAGAGCTTGGATTCATTGAATGAGTTTATAAAAAATGTAAATGTTGCAGAATATACAGCCTCATGCTACATAACTAAGCTCTATTTCATGCTGAATAAACTAAATTATTAATGTATCTTAAATAGAAAACTATCTGTGAATAGATTTGCGCTCCGAAAGCATTTTATTAAAATAAATTTGATAAAAATAAAAAATCTGATTTAAAAAATCAGATATTAATTTTTTTTTAATCCTCTATATTATTTTTTTTTTCTTTTTTATCCACCTTGCTAGAGTTGTTGGTTCAAATCCCAACTACGGCACTACCTGCCTGGAGTTTACATGTTCTCCCTGTGCCTGCATGGGTTTCCTCCAGGTACTCAGGTTTCCTCCCACATCCCAAAGACATTGTTGATATGTTAATTGGCTCCTGTCTAAACTGGCCTTTAGTATGAGTCGAATGTGAGTTAGGGACCTTAAATTGTAAACTCCTTGTGGGCAGGGAGAGGTGAATGTACAATATATGTGTAAAGCGCTGCATAAATTGACAGCACTATATAAGTACCTGTAATAAAATAAACACAACTTCAATGCAAACCTATAGCATTGCGCCGCAACTTCCGTGCGTAGTAGGGTTGCCACCTCATCCCTTTAAAACCGAACAAATATTCATTACACAGGTTCTGAGGCTAATTTATTGCAGATAAAGACCTCAGTGAGTTTAATTACCACCTTAATCAGCCACAGAATCTGTTTAATTAATGTGTTCAATTTTAAAGGGATGAGGTGGCAACCTAGTGATGTGTTGGGTCAGAGAAAAAAAGCCTCATGTCTATTTTTCAGGAATGGAGAAGTATAAATCCAGCCTTAACATCCTTCTAGGCCAGCCCAGGCATGCTTGGACTTGTAGTTCCTGTGAGTTATTCAGGTGGACACATTTGCTGCTTACAGAAATTGTCATAAAAAAAATCAAACCCACTGCAGGTAGGTGCTTGCCTTAGGTGTTGCACTTTAAAAAGAATCCACCAAATAAATAGAATTGCTGCAGATATAAAGTTGTCCTAGTATCAGATATATTTGTTGATGTAAGGTGCATCTCTGCGTAGGCTTGGTTCAAATCTATGCGGGTGGTGCCGTTGCAGATCCACACGAATATCCATGCAGCCGCACCACCCGCACAGAGGAATGCGGACCCGCGGGCGGGTGCCATTAGTTCTAATGCCACGCCAACCGCACTGGAAAACGCAACTGTACTGTGAACCGAGGTTCCTGTGTGGGCTGCATTTTCAGAACAAGTTCAGGGACTTCTTCCCTGCGTGTCTCCGTGCACGGAAGTCCATTCAAATGAATGGGCTCTCATGCCCAAACAAAGCGCGGCCCACACGGCCGCATATATGTGAACCAGGTCTGAGTAATGTGGAAAGCTGACTGTACACTACTCAAAATTCGGCTGGTTCATGGCTCTGGAAATCAAGCTGTGAAGGACCTGCCGACACCACCTGGCTCGACAAGCTTTGATGGAGCAATGTAGGGACTGGGCAGAAAAAAAAAAGCCAACAGCGAGTCAGATTCAGTCACTGTTCGGGTATTCTGGCCTGTGTGCCTGTCGGCAGTGGGAAAGTCATCTATCCAAGTGTGGATGGGAAAATCTCTGGATTTCTGCCCTTCGGTCCAGCAGGAAATCTTTTACATGTATGGCAGGCCTTCGTGTAAGACTTCCAAGTATTTGTTACCTCTGAGATAACACTCCCTCCCCACCCCCCATCATGACTCCATCTCTTGTACTCTCAGATTTTTGTTATGATGTCATCCAGGGTCACCATCTACCTGCTGGATTGAGATGGTGGCTCAGAGCATCATGATCATGTAAATCTTGGTCCATTTTCAGTCTATGGCTAAGTTCGCAATTGTCCAACACAGATCAGCCCCTGCTGCATCCTCTCACTTTGTGGATCCTTTTGCTGACCTCTTTATCACTACATTGCCCTGTAGTGACATAGGGGTTGGCAGGAGAAACCAATGACTGCTGCAGGAGACACAGGTAATCAACATTCCCAGATGTGTCCATCTCTGCAATGATTTCACTTGGCAATTCGGTTTGATCAGAGCTCCCGCTACTGTCAGTCAAATTCTGGTGTGGGACCCCAGAAGAGAAGGATTGGGGCTGCTCTGTGCAATTCTGTTGCACAGAACAGGTAAGTTTAATTTGTTTTGTTATTTAACAATAACATTTAAAAAAAAATAATAAATACACATCTTTTTGCAGGTAACACAATGGGCATTTATTATTGTTTATTAAGAGCCTGTAAGGAATTGCACCTGTGATCAGCATATCGTGAGTACAATCTTAGGCTCCAGACTTTCAGTGTAGCTGTACCTTTCGGTTACTGAACAATAGGAATCATCAATGAACTACCTAGAGCGCTCCTCCGATAGTTCCCTGAGAACCACAAGCCATCAGCCATGGCTGACAGTAGTTGTAGTGCTCCCATTCACAGAATTATGTGAATGAATGATGTGGCCGGGTGGGCGGAGCCCCGCATATTTTTTTAACAATTGGTGCTGAGAGAAGTTCCCTGGCCTGCTGTCACAGTGGGGTAGGGAGGGGTGCGGGGGCTGCTCAGTTAGTAACATGTTACATCCTTAATATTTGGAGTAACGTTGCATCCTAAATATGAGTGTAACATGTAATGTGTTACTAACAATGAACTTCTTTACCCTAAGTTCACACCTAAGCTGTTTCCGCAGAAAAACTCTGTACAGTCCATTTAACATGATTTCCTATGGGACATGTTCACATCTCTGCGTTTTCACCCGGTGCATTATTTGGAAAGGAACAGGGACTTTTCTTCTTTTTTTTTTTTTTTTTTTTTAACCCAAAAAGTTGTGTTTTTGGTTCTATAGACTTCAGTGGAAATGCTGCAGAAAAGCATGTAGTGCGTTTTAGCTGCGGTTTTTTTTTTTTTGCATTTTAAATCTGCCTAGCAACAAGAAAAAAAGAAAAGCAACGCGCAGGTGCAGAAACGTCTCAAACGCAACCTGCATAGGTGTGAATTTAGCCTTAAGGCTGCTTACATATGAGAAGCATTTGTATGCATTTGTTTTCAATGTATTCCCAACACAGCCTGTAAAAAGGAATGTTTTCCAATAAGACTAGTTCACACTGTTGCTTTGCCGCATGGTGAAAAAAAGTACTACGGGCTGCAGTTTTATGGAACATGACTCTGAGCAAAAATGAAAGTTAATAAAAAGCAAAAGAAGAAAAGAAAAAAAAACCTAGTTAAAGCCCTCATAGTGCAGCACATGAAAAGTTTCAACACACTTACAAAAAAAAACCACATGGCAGTGCTTGGAAACTTACTTGCTTTAACGCAAGGGAAACTTCGGGATTGTGGCGTTAAACTGCCTTCAGTCGACAAAAAATGCAGTGTCTTGTCGACCCCCAATAGGACATGTAATGTATTTTTGTTTTTCTTCTTTTTTTTTTTTTTTTTTCTTTTGCTTTGACAAACTCTTCAAAGCATGTGAAGGCACATAAACTGTATAAAACACATGAAATCGGAGGTGAAAAATCACTTTTTTTTTTTTTTCTTTTAAATCTACTTCCTTCAGTATAGTTTAGCACGATGGACAAAACTACTCCTGTTTGAGTGAAGTCTGGAAAGTTGCCATTCCACAATATGTCGGCCTGGTATGTGACTTGTCATTGTCATTCACTGCAGGCTGGTGTGCGGTGCTGTCCAGTATTATCAGCAAGTTTCCTGTATGCGTTTTACTATCCTTACAGACAGGAAGTCTGCTGTTCTTAGGGAAAGGAACACTATATATTCATCAACCTTTAACTGGGAAATGCAGTAGATTTTGCGCTTTTACTTTAATTATGAAGTTACACGGGGCTCTGTATTTGCTCATTATGTGTCTGCTGTGTTTTCAGTAGGGCAGCAGAGGATTGCTCATTATTTCTTCCATGGCTCCTGTGTACAGAGGTATCGCAGTAGATTGTGCTTAGCAGCAGAATGTTGAGCCATAGTTGCAACTGATAAAAGCTAGTTAAACGATATCACTTTAGCTCCAATCTTTTCCTGGAATAGACTGGCTCTGGAAGTCTGGAACACTATCTGCTAGTGCGATTGCTTTTTTTTTTTTTTTTTTTCAGCTATTCAGCAAGAATGCTGATTGAACGCAAGTATGACATAAAAGTAGACACCGGAGGGATGAGTTAGTTGTAACTTCATAAAAAGTATGGCTAGATTATTTTTTGTAACATGTTGATACCTCTTGAATACTCTGCGCATTAGATATGCATCAACAATGGGCAGCACAGTGGATAAATGGTTAGCACTTCCGCCTGGCAGTACTCGGGTCGTTGGTTCGAATCCCAACCATGTCACCACCTACCTCGAGTTTGCATGTTCTCCCTGTGCCTGGATGGGATTCCTCTGGGTAATCTGGTTTCTTCCCACGCACTCCAAAGACATGCTGGTAGGTTAATTGGCTCCTGTCTAAATTGTCCCTAGTATGTGTATGTATGAATGTGAGTTAGGGACCTTAGATTGTACACTCCTTGAGGGTTAGGGACTGATGTGAATGTACAATATATATGTAAAGTGCTGCATAAATTGATGGTGCTATAGAAGTACCTGAAATAAAGGTTTTTGCCATGATTGTGCAAACAAAATTGAGGGATGCTTGACACCCAAAAAAGGTTCTGGAAACTTTCTTGGGTGCCACGTTTGTCACGCAAAAAACACCCTGCGTTTTCTGGTGCTATTGAAATGCTAATGCACATTTTTAACAGCGCGTTTTAAAATCGCTGTCAGAATCACAGCGATTCCGCCCACGATTTAAAAGAACTGTGTGAATGGAGCCTAAAGTGAACCTCTTGGGATAAAAATATGGAATCTTGCTTTGCTAACTCCTATCCTGCATGCTTGTTCCAGGTCACTGCTGCTAGCAATAGGGAGGACAGCACTTTTAAAATATGTTGTGCGCGCCTGTACTCTTGATAAATGATAGTAAATATCCACAATAATTTACAATGGATCACAGCAGTGTGTTCTGGTAAAGGATAATAAATATGTAAAAATGTAATATTGCAGCTTACTAGTCCTGGGTGACAATGTCACCCTTCTGCGGTTATGGAGAGAGTCATGGTTGTCCCATTAGGCTGCTCTCCCGATATAAATGAATAACGTGTCCATATCTCTTAATCTCTGTTACGTGGGAAGTAGGGCAATTGGTAGTTTAGAGAAGATGGCTAGGAAGGAAGATATTCTTCTGTGCAGCTCACAAGAAGTGACAGGGACAGAGCATTTCTGACCAGATCAACTGATATTTTCTGTACTTACTGAAAATGTTTTTAGCTAGAAAAGAAAACTAATGTAGCCACCACATCGAAGGACTATAAACTACCATATATTGCATTTTGATCTTGGGTTTGGTTATCTTTTAATTCTTCAGTTAGTGTTCCAACAAAACAAATGCAGGTAATATAATGGTTGCAAACACTGAAGAATTTAACAGCTGGCATTGGAAATATAAAAACAAAAATACCCAAGAGAATATCAAAGTTGCATTCTGCAATAAAACCACACCCTGTGAGCAATGCTACTCAAAGGATAACATCGTCATTTGAAATGAGGAATTTGGTGGAAATTAATATCTATCTAGCTATCTACAGTGCCTTAAAGTATTCATACCCCTTGAAATTTTCCACATTTTGTGATGTTGCAACCAAAAACATAAATGTCTTTTATGTGATAGACCACATAAATCATTTTCCTTCCACTTCACAATTATGTGCCACTTCGTGTTGATCTGTCACATAAAATCCCAATAAAATACTTTTACGTTTTTGGTTGTAACATGACAACATGTGGAAAATTTCAAGGTGTATGAATACTTTTTCAAGGCATTGTATCTTTTCTATCTGCCAAGTCTGCTCTTATTACTAAAAAGGACTGTGCATAGCCTTTATTCCACCCAAAGCCTCCTAGCTCAAGGACCCAGAATGGGATGGTAGAAGATTATGAGGAAACAAAAAGTTTTGTATTCTCCACCTCAGTCATAAAGCCTGGAGTGTAGGTGGGAAACCTGGGTGACACATATACGCTGACCACAATCTTGACAGACAGCGCCTCACATAATGTATATATGTGTATGTGCGTATATATGTGTATGTGCATATATATGTATATGTGTGTGTGTGTGTATGTGCATATATATATATATATATATATATATATATATATATATATATATATACACATATATACATACATACATACAACCCCTTTCAGTGTGTGTGTGTACAAATTGTATCTTACTGCTGGTGCTGTGTTTCAAATATTTTGCACAAAAGGTAGAGCTGAACTCCAGACAGTTAGATATATATTCAAAAAGAACCCTCAAGTGATTCAGTAGCTATGTGTGTATATGTATGTATGTATGTATGTGTGTGTGTGTGTGTGTGTGTGTGTGTGTATATATATATATATATATATATATATGTGTATGTGTGTGTATGTGTACAGTATGTGTAAATAAGTGATCAACATAAATGAAAATGGAAGTCCATTTTCATTTGTTGATTAATCACTTATTTACATATGTATATATTTTTTGCGCTACTGAATCACTTGAGGGTTCTTTTTGAATTGGTTTAACTGATTTTGTTAGAAGTGGCAGCACTGTTTTTTTGTAATTTAATATTTAATTTATATATTTTTGTTTGATTTCCATTGGCTATCACGCATCTAACGCACAAGTCTTTTGTTTTCACAAAAAATAAAATATATATATATATATATATATATATATATATATACATACACACACAAAAACAAACCACTGAAAAACCCCCCACATAACCATACTGTATGTGTATATATACAGTATGGTTATGTGGGGGTTTTTTTCGGTGGTTTGTTTGTGTTTTACTAACCACACCCTTGCTCTATAACTGAAAAGCCATTTTCTGTCCACACTATTTTTCGAACCAATAATTCTTCTATCATCCGCTTTAGTAGTTAAGTGTAATTGGATATACACTCCAGTTTTAAACTTGCTATTTCCCAACATAATGTGAGTTATGAGACCCTCCCAATCTCCGCCATGTCCTCCATGTGAAAGTGAGTTTCGTGGTGTAACATACTATACTATATCCAGACAAACAGAAGCTAGTTAATAGAAGGAAAAAAAAAAAGTTCTAAAAGTATAATTTACCTCTTCAGATATCTCATAGTTGATAGACATATATACAGTATATATATTTTTTCTAGCTGTGCGTCAGATGAACTTTGATAAATACATATGAATATAACCGTAATATTTGCAAAATATCCTGTATACCATATTTTGTAGGATGACCATACACCTTATAATCTGATTGTACAATCTGTCCAACTGTCTTTAGATTTACCAAACCTGGCCTAAACCACCCATTTTTCTTGCCTCCCATTGTATAGGCTCCTGCACTACATAGTTGTTTGTGCAATTTCCTTTATATGTACAATCAGATTGTAAAGTGTATAGTCGGTTTCAAGCAGACCTATAGCTTAAAGCCATATTAAAAGCAAGAATTTATTATATTGCAGTTTACTAATTCTTAGATGTGTTGTCTGCTTTCTTTTTCAGGCTTTCTTTGCTTTAGTTTCATCTGGTGATCTAGCCAGAAAGTCTGTTGATTTTTCAAGGTGTCACAGGTGTCCCCTGTGCTCCTTCATCCAGAGTGGAGGCACTCTAATACAGGAGGTGTGTTACTGGCCAGATCACCAGGTAAAAACAGAGAGGGGGGGGGGGAGGCTAAGAAAAGATAACTATTGCAGCCACTGCCTCAAACAATTGGTAAGCTGCAACATGTTCCATTTTGGGTTTTGGGTTTAATTTCACTTTAATTATTTTGTACCCTGCTGTGTTCTTTGACTGTCCTTTTGCATCATTTAAAAACAGATCTGCGTAATACAGCCTTGCTGCAGGTCTACAGCCAACCAGTCGGTGACTCCACTGATTTCAGGTCCTGTCCTTTTGCAGTGCACACAATAACATGGCTTTGTTCACATGGCCATTAAAAAAACAACAAAAAAAAGGTAACATGCAAGTGTTTAACTACTGTATGGATTTGAATGCAGCTTCATTGTTTTCAATGGAACTATTCACACAGGTACGTACACATGAACTGCATTCAGATCAGAAACGCAGAATCCAAAAATCTGCGTCGAACATTTTACGTGTTTTTGTGTATAAACTCCTGCAGACACATTTGTAAGCATGCAAATTAATTCTAAATAAAGAAGAAAAATAATGATCATACCTATACGTGTCTATATGTGTTTAAACATCAGTGTTTTACTGAGCATTCCGCAGAAATGTTTCTCCTAGAAAACACATGTAATAACATCCAGTAATCTTTATTACAGCCGTGTGAATGAAGCCTAGCGAGGGACATTGCAGGCGGTGGAAAGGTCTGTGTTGTATGTGGAGGCAGCTTTAGTGTCTGTCATGCTCTCCAGTGTAGCTGATATTGATCATGGCACACCGGCCATTTGTGGACACGTACACAGTCATCATCATCATCATCGGCTCCAGCAGCATCTCTGTATCCAGCTACAAAATAATCAGAGGTTTCTGTTACAAATCTCTGCTACAAAATAACTAGTGTGACATGTGCCCTAGGCGTTGTGTTTTACAGTTCCGCTTTGTACTCCACTTTAACTAAACTGAAAAAAAAAATTGAAAAGTATCAACACGTCTGGTAATGTGGTGGCTGTGAGCTGGATCATTATTGATTGTTTAAGGATCTTTATTTTTTGGTTTGTTTTTGTTTTCTTTGTTTTGTTTTTTGATATACAGTAACTGCTGTTTCTTGTCGTTTTTAGGCTCCATGCATACTGGGCATTTTACTAATAACGCTGGTAGCGTTCGCTGTTTAAGTAGTGTTTACAAATGTGAGTTTTTTTGCATTTTTCTATTACACAAAAAATATACTTTTTGCTTGAAAGAACGCTGCATTTTGCTGCATTTACCAGCGTTAGAGCATTTTTACAGCCAAATAAACTCCCCTAGAAACCGTGTGTGTGTGTGTGGAGTTCACTGGCTGTAGAAAGACGCCAAAAACAGCCGCTGTAAAAAAAAATTCCACTATCTCTACTGCCATTTGTAAACACTATATCTTTCACGTAAACCAATTAATTTACATGTATTGGGTTTTTTTTTTTTTTTTAGCGAAAACATTTTGCAGAATAAATTTTGGCCTAAATTTATGACTAAATTTGATTTTTTTTTTTTTTTTTTTCCACTGGACATGTTTAATAGCAAAAAGTCAAATATTCTTTTTTTCCCGAGTCATCTTCTAGGACAGCTCACTTGAGAGATAGGGCTCCTCCCAGGAAACACCCGCTCCACCTTTTTTTCCCTTTATAGGCGTCCTCTCTCCCATTGGCCCCCAGTTTTAGTGTTTCCTCCGGCCAGGAAGGAACTACGCCCGTTTTTATTTTTGTCTGGGCTCTCTGGCGGAGTACAGAGGGTCCCTGGCTGAGGCCCCCCCTTCCTCCAAGCGAGGCAGGGGCCTTGTGAGGGGGGGGACCTTTCAGCCAGTTTCACTCCGGAATGCCCGTTGTAGGGTGGGGGCGTCGGCCCCAGATGGTCCCAGCGGGGCTCTCCAGGGGGGTAGAGCCCGCTCCGCCGACCGAGGCATTGGTGCCTTTCCCTGCGGGGTTTCAGGTAAGTCTTACCTGCTCCTGGATCCCGGCAGCATGGCCAGGAGGCTCGGCTGCGGAGGGTCTGGACGCTGCGATCGCGTCACTTCCGGGCGCCGGGTGTTGTCACTTCCGGCGCAGGAGCAGGGAACGGCCGCCGCCATCTTGGAAATGGGCGGCGGACCGTGGAAGGAACCCGTGCCACGGCCGCTTCTCCACCGGCGGCCGTGAGAGGGGGGTCGGCGAGGGGGAATCGCAGGGGGGGGGCGGAGCCCACCAGCCCCTGAAAAACCGCCGCACCGAGGCAGGGTCTGCGGCAGCATGGAGGCAGATCTGTCAGGAGCGGGGGAGGCCTGCAGTAATGTAAGGGCCTTTGTTTGGCAACTCTCTTTTGTTTTTACCCCCCTCCTCCCCCCCCCCCCCTCCCGGGATGATTGGGTACCCCCCACGCACACACAGCCCCCCTCCCCCCCCCCAGGCCCACGGCTGGAGCTTTCACAGTGGCACAGGGGGGGAGGCGTTGCTGTTACAAACGCATGAACGCGTGTATCTCCTTGTCCCCAGATGGGCCCACAGGAGGAGGATAGAGGGGAGAAAGAAGCTCCTTGTGAGCAGAAAAAGAAGTGTGCCACTTGTAGGAAGAAACTGGCGAGCTCCTGGAGGAAGCAGCTCTGCCAGGGGTGCATAGACAAGCTCATCAAGAAGGAGTCTGGATCTCTTTTTAAAGACTTCCTACAGAATATGACACAAGAGATGTCCAAGACATTTCAAAGCTTCAGGGAACAGAAGCCGGGACCGGCCCAGGATGAGCCCCAACCGGGCACTTCTGGCACCCAAGGGGGGAAAAAGAGGAAGCTGGTAGCGCCGGTAAGGGACTGGGAAGAGGCCGAACAGTCGGACACCTCAGACTCGGAGGAGGGTGAGATTGAGGCTCAGGGCCCAAAGGCAGACAGGTTCCTTTTTCAGGTGGAAGACACGGAGGACCTGTTAAAGGTGATCTATGAGACCCTGGATCTGGAGGAGGAACAGCAGGACCTCTCTCTCCACGACCAACTGTACGCAGGGCTACAGGCAAAAAGCAGCCGTACATTCCCAGTACACCCTGCCCTATGGTCCACGATCAGGAGAGAATGGGAAGAGCCAGAGAAGAAGGCTTTCCTTCCCAAGAACCTCAAGAGACGTTTCCCCTTTAAGGAGGAAGATGCCTCGGTTTGGGAGACTTACCCAAAGCCAGACGCCCCTCTCTCGAGGATCTCGAAGGACACGGACCTGTCCTTTGAAGACGGTGGGTCCCTAAAAGACCCGATGGATCGGAAAGCGGATGCCTTCCTGAAGAGGGCATGGGAAGCGTCCGCAGTGAATTTTAAACCTGCAGTGGCAACGACCTGTGTGTCCAGAACCCTGGATGTGTGGTTGGGGCAACTCCGTTCGCATCTGGAACAAGGCACCCCGGGGGAAGAGATTCTGAAGTCCCTTCCGGTGCTGGAGAAAGCGGTAGCCTTCATCGCGGACGCATCAGCAGAGACCATCAGACTCTCTGCTAGATCTACAGCGCTCATAAACACGGCAAGGAGGGCTATCTGGCTGAAATCTTGGCAGGGGGATCTGGCCTCCAAATCTAAACTCTGTGGCCTGCCGTTTGAAGGAAAACTCCTTTTTGGCCCGGAGCTGAATTCAGTCCTGGAAAGGTCGGCCGACAGGAAAAAGAGCTTCCCGGTCCCCAGCAGGCAGGTTGGACGGAAGGGGTTTCGCCCATCCAGGCGATACGCGTCGAGGGAAGCTAGGTTCCAAACCCAGCGCCCAGGCTGGGGCGCGAGAAGAGGCAGGAACGAGCCGAGAGGCAGGGGAGGTTTCCTTTTCAACCCCAGCCAGAATAGACCCAAAACCCAGCCGAAGTGACTGGAGAGGCCAGGTGGGAGCGAGGCTGGGGCGCTTCCACGCACAATGGCTAAGGATAACCCAAAACACCTACATTCTGGAGGCCATCCACAGGGGGTACAGAATAGAGTTCACAAGGGCCCCCCCTCAGAGATTCTTTGCAACACCCCTGCCAAAGGACAGGGCCATGGCGGATGTGCTGGTGGACCTCCTACAAGATATGCTCAGTCAGAACGTTATCTGCCAGTTGAGAGAAGAGGAAAGGGGAAGTGGATTCTTCTCCCATTTCTTTCTAAGGAAAAAACCGTCAGGTACTTACAGGATGATATTGAATCTGCGGAAGGTGAACGAGTTCGTGAGGCCCAGCAAATTCCGTATGGAATCCATATACACGGTGAAGGAACTCCTTTCACCTGGGGTGTTCATGGCCTCGATAGATCTGCAAGACGCATACCTGCATGTCCCGATAAGAGAAGATTCCAGGAGATTCCTGAGGTTTGCGCTGGAAGGAGAAAAGGGTCCGGTGCTATTTCAGTTCAACACACTCCCCTTCGGCCTGTCGTCGGCCCCGAGGATATTCACCAAGATTTTAGCAGAGCCTTTAAGAGTTTTGAGACTGGAAGGGATAAACATCATCCCCTATTTGGACGACCTGCTTTTATTTGCGGACACAGAGGGAGGCCTGAGATCGCACATCGAACGTACGATATCTTTTCTGGAAAGTTTGGGGTGGCTTATCAACAAGGAGAAGTCACAGCTAACCCCCTCCAAGAGGATTACGTACTTGGGGTACGTCCTGGACTCCGCACAGGCCCGATCGTACCTAACATCAGAAAAAGCCCTCAACCTGCGGCAGGACACAAGGGCCCTCCGGAGGATGTCGACCTGCACGGTCAGGACCGCGATGAGAATAATCGGGCGGATGACAGCGGCAATACCAGGGGTGCAATGGGCGCAACTTCACTCCAGGGTTCTGCAAAATCACACCCTTTCCCACTGGGACGGCAGCCGAGCAGGTCTGAGTTCCAGGATCCGCATCACGCACGAAGTGAAGGAATCGCTAAGGTGGTGGGGAAGCATCCTCACCTTGGAACGAGGAAGAAGTTGGAGGCTGGCCAGCCCACTGCGGATCACCACGGATGCAAGCAGGACTGGTTGGGGCGCCCATATGGAAGACGGCCTGGCCCAGGGCACGTGGGGTGCAGTAGACTCCAGCAGGTCGTCAAATTACAGGGAGCTGTTGGCAGTTTTCAAGGCACTTACGACCTTTCAGGAAAAGATAAGGGGGAGAGGTGTCCAGATTCTCTCCGACAATACCACTGCAGTGGCGTATTTGAACAGGCAGGGAGGCACAAGGTCCCCAAGGCTGATGGAGTTGGCCGGATCCCTCCTGAGCTGGGCGGAGGAAAACCTGGAGTTCATCACGGCAGTACATCTGAAAGGGGACCTGAACCAGTTGGCGGATCAGCTGAGCCGAAGAGAGGTCATCCAGACAGAATGGTGCCTCAGCCAGTCAGCGTTCGATCAGATTTGCGCCAGGTGGGGCTCCCCCTCTATCGATCTATTTGCCAACGGCCAGAACACAAAGCGGGAAAGGTACTTCTGCCTGCAGAAGGACCCCAAAAGCGAGGGGATAGATGCGCTAGCCCAGCAGTGGGAAGGAGACCTCCTTTATGCCTTCCCTCCATTCAGACTACTGCCGAAGGTGATACAGAAGATCCGGTTGTCTCAAGCCAAAGTTATTCTGATCGCGCCATTCTGGCCCAAGAGATCTTGGTTCTCCCGGTTGAAGGAGCTCAGTTTAGCAGACCCTTGGATGATACCACCCACACGCGATTTACTCACCCAGGGGAGGGTGATGCATCCTCATCCAGAAAGGCTGTCCTTAGCGGCGTGGCTTCTGAGCGGGACAGGCTAGCAGAAAAGGGGCTCTCGGCAAGAGTGGTCGCCACCCTCTTGGATGGCCGGAAGAGGTCGACGAACGCCTTGTACGACAAGGTCTGGAAGAAGTTTTCCGCCTGGAAGGTCAGAAACGAAGCACCGGGTACGCCCATTTTGCATACAGTTCTTGAATTCCTTCAAGCCGGGGCGGATAAGAATCTGGCCGCCAATACCCTCAAAGTACAGGTAGCGGCTCTGTCGAACTTTCTCGAGCTGAGGTTGGCGGCAGACCCATTAGTAATCAGATTCCTGAAGGCTATCTCCAGGCGCCGTGCCCCGTCCTTGCCAAAACTTCCAACATGGGACCTGGGCACAGTCCTGAAGAGCTTTCAGCGGGGGCCTTTCGAACCGCTGGATGAGTGTTCGCTCAGATCTTTGACTCTTAAAACCATCCTCACGGCACTAGTTTCTGCCCGCAGGGTCAGCGAGTTGCATGCCCTTTCAGTGATCGAGCCGTACTGCACCATCTTATTGGATAGAATCATCCTCCGCACGGACGCGGCCTTCCTACCTAAGGTCGCGTCACACTTCCATAGATCTCAGGAAATAGTAATACCTTCCCTGGAGGCCGATCCGGGCAGCGCGGAGGACTATAGCAGGTTAGACGTTAGACGGTGTTTGATCACGTACATCGAACGCACAAAGACATGGAGACACTCGTCCCGGCTTTTTGTCCTATTCCAGGGGCCAAGAAAGGGGGACGGTGCCTCCAAGGGCACCATCGCCAGATGGATCAGGGAGCCAGTTTCGGAAGGTTACAAGTCGGCAGGCCTGTCGCCACCGCCCGGCCTAAAAGCCCACTCCACGAGGGCCACTGCGGCCTCCTGGGCGGAAAAAGGGGGGGCCTCCCCCGGACAGATCTGCAGAGCCGCAACGTGGTCCAGTTTCGCCACCTTCACTAAGCATTACAGGCTGGATCTGATCGGCAGCAAGGACCAGGCATTTGGCAGGAAGGTCCTACAAGCAGGGTGCCCGCCCTAATGTACGTATTTCTATTCTACTCCTCTCAAGTGAGCTGTCCTAGAAGATGACTCGGGAAAACGCAGTTATTTACCTGTTAACTGTATTTCCAGGAATCTTCTAGGACAGCGTAACTCCCCCCCGATTACTGTTTGATCACACAATTATGTGCAGGTATGTTGCGAACCTATGGGGGATGTCTTTATTACCGGTTTTCTTCTTTGTTTTCTCCTAGGCCTTCGGTCATATTCTTATACTGGGGGCCAATGGGAGAGAGGACGCCTATAAAGGGAAAAAAAGGTGGAGCGGGTGTTTCCTGGGAGGAGCCCTATCTCTCAAGTGAGCTGTCCTAGAAGATTCCTGGAAATACAGTTAACAGGTAAATAACTGCGTTTTTTTTTTTTTTTTTTATAGTGCAAAAAATAAATGCACAGGCCATCAAATACCAACAAAAGAGAGCTCAATTTGTGGGGAAAAAAGTAAATTTCCCTGAGCAGTTGTCAGTTAAAGTAACCCAGCGCCGTAACGCAAGAAATGGCCTGATCAGGAGGGCAAGTGGCTAATGCCCCGTACACACAATAAGAATGTTGGACGAACGATCATCCCTTTTTTTTTTTTTTTTTTTTTTTTGCATACAAGTCTCCATATTGAAAATGAACCGGGTACTACACTTGCGAAAAATTTCATACGAAAGAAAAAAAATTTCAAAAGTGAAATAATGTATTGAATTTGTGTTGTATTTTCGGACAACTACTGTACTGATTAAACGAAAATCGTACAATCTGGTATCGTGCGAGAAACATTTTCGCGCTTGTCCCTTGACATATTGCATGAATTGTTGTGATCGGCTCTCAAAAGCTGTACTAACGATCAGATTATCAGATGATTGGTCCTCGTACAAAAATTTTAATTATATCTCTGCGTTTTCACCTGGTGCATCTTTTGGAAAGGGTCAGGGACTTTTTTAAACGCAAAACGTTGCATTTTGGTTCTATAGACTTCAATGGAAATGCATGTAGTGAGGTTTTTTTTTGGATGTGTTTTTGCTGTATTTTGCATTTTTTTAATCTGCCTAGCAACAAGAAAAAAAAAAACACATAAAAAATGCTTTGTTTTTTTATTGTGGTGTTTTGTTTTTTGTTTTTTTTTCCTCCTACAGTTGTAGACACATAACTTGCCTATAAGGCCTTTTGCACACAGTACTCTTATTCGAACGTCAGCATTTTCTGGATGTAATTTCAGGCATTTTTTTTGTGCATATTCGCACGTATTGCAAAATCCATTAATCTTTATGCGCGTCCCGACACAAACTACTGACCAGGATCGCAAATTTTTATTTAATTTTTTTTTACTCAAGATTGCACGGCACTGTTTATGTTCCTGTATGTACAGGCACTTTGTAAACAATGGGCTGCATTTTAGAGCTGTTAAATAAAAACCCACCACGTTACTAAGCTTTTTCAAGCTGCAGTGTGCAAGAGGCGTAATAAAGAATGCGCCTTGTCCTCCAGGCTGCTGGTTCTTGTAAAAATCTTCTCGCCAGTGATGCTTGGTCCTCTTCACGGTGCTGCAGTGCTGAGGGGGTTAATGGCTTCAGGTCTAAAGCTGGCCATACACTGTATGAAAGTCGCTCAGCTCACCTCCCACCTAACATCCCGTGACTGAGAAATCAAAGAAACTAAACTGCAGTTTTAAAGCTGAATTGTCGACACAAAAACTTTTAATATAGTCCTCAAGTCACAAAGTTATAAATCCAATTTGTGTGACCAAATGCCTTTGAAACCCAGATATTACCTTGTAAAAATAGCGGTGACATCATCACTATGCTGTACATGACTGTGTAGAGAGCAGAGCTGTGGGAGGGACCCAGCAGGCTCCACCTACTACAAGCTCTCTTAAAGAATAAGTTCACCTATAGGAACTAGGGATGCATCGAAATTTCGGCGGCCGAACATGGCCCTATCAGCATTTTGCTTGTAAGAAAATTTTAGCCGATACAAGGGGTTCTGTGTGTGCTACAGATGGGGGAGGGCAGCGGAGAAAGGCAAGAGAGGAACAGTGTATACAGTGAGATGCAGCTAAATGTCACTGCTGGTATTTAAATGTAATTACCGGCTTTTTTTTTTTTTTTCCCTTCGCTATATCTCCAAGAAGGAGCTGTCATTCTCCTCGCCTCCAATGGTAATAAAGGGGTGGAGTCACCAGTGACATTACTCAGTGACCCCACCCCTTAATTTCCTTTATTCGGGGAGAATGACAGCTCCTTCTCGGAGATATAGTGAAGGGGGGGGGAAAGCCTGTAATTACATATAACACCTTCCCGCCCGGCCTATAGCAGATTGATGGTCGGGTGGGACACTCGCCATTGTGACTGGGCATCATATGATGGCCTGTCAAAACGAGCCGCGCGGTGGCGCGATCTGTCATGGGACACCGTCGATGACATATCACTACATCGGCCCGTTGCCAGTGTCATGTGTCTGCTGTGACCAATCACAGCAGATCACATGTCAATTGTATACAACGGATGGCTTCCTGTCATGCCATCCAGTGTATGTGACTCAAGGCAGTGTATGGTCAAGGC
This sequence comes from Staurois parvus, assembly GCF_062004578.1. Taxonomy (NCBI): domain Eukaryota; kingdom Metazoa; phylum Chordata; class Amphibia; order Anura; family Ranidae; genus Staurois; species Staurois parvus. The sequence continues at coordinate 1,292,803 of NW_028317853.1, read as the reverse complement.
AGTCACATGATACAGACAGGGCCAATCGCAGCCCATCCGTATCATGTGATCAGCTTTGCCCAATCACAGCTAATCACAACAAAAGACTGAATGAATCAGTTTCATTCAGTAACAATGATTGCAAATATCAATGAAATACATTGGTATTAGCAATCCTAATGTGTTAAAAAAAAAACACAATCCACTGTTACTATGGTAACATTGTATTGTTTTGGTCACAGTGTGCTGAAAAATAAAATGGTATAAAAAAGAAAAAATGTAATTGAAAAGAAAATATATAAACATTTGAAAAAATTACAGATTCAATTATTTTTACCAAAGAAATGTAGCAGAATACATTTTGACCTAACTTTATGAAGAAATGTTATTTATTTGCAAAATTTTATAACAAACGAAGAGGAGTACTTTGTTTTTCAAAAGTTTCAGGTGTTTTATTTGGCAAAAAATAAAAAATTGGTTATTAAATACCACCAAAAGAAAGCTCTATTTGTGTGAAAAAAATTATAAAAACTTTCATATAGGTACAATGTTGCATGATCACGCAATTGTCATTCAAAGTGCGACAACGCTGAAAGCTGAAAATTGGCCTGGGCAGGAAGGGGTATAAATGCCTGGTATTGAAGTGGTTAAAAACTGGCAGTGACCTATAGTGGCAGCCAGTGAGGGATCCTGAGTGTATACCGCTCCCATGCTGTATACACTACTCTCCTGCCCCCTTCTTGCACACACTGCCCCCCCACCCCCTACCCCTACAAAGCGGACCTGTCACTCATGCTATCACATAAGGGACTATTGGTCCCCTTTGCGAGAGCAATAATATCATAAGTAAAAAAAATAAATGAAAATGCACATAAAAGTTTAAAAAAAATTCAAAAAAAGCACCAGAATTTTCATTTCAGTGCACCACTATTAGGAATATGTTACATGTTCCACCCATTTTTAGGGTGGAATATGTAACATGTTCCTGCTCCTGCAGTTGCTCGGTGATCTGAGCCCTCTGTGTGACAGCAGTACAGGGAGAAGCTCCCCAAAGCAGCTGTCAGTTTCTGAAAAGAGCACGGCTGTGCGGGGCTCCACCCTCACAGCCGCATCATTCATTCACAGCTCTGTGAATGAATCAACTACAAGTACCAACAGCCTTTGCGGATGCCAGCCTGTAGTTCTGAACGAACTACCACAGCGCTGTGGTAGTTCATTGAATTTCCCTGTCAGTGTGAGACTGCCTGCTTGTACGATGGGGAAAAAAAAAAACTTTCTTATTTCCTGCCTATATCTGGCAAGGTGTTTGATTTGATGTGTCCTAAATGAGTGACTACCTCCAAAGACGCAGAACTCCTATTGCTAAGCCTGAAATGACCTGGCAAAGGAAGGAGAGGACTGAACTCCCATAGAAGCCCCACATCTCTGGAGACTGGAAAAACTGAATCAGAACTGAAATAAAGTCATTTACTAATTACTTTCACAACATTAAACTCTGTAAGTAAAGGTGTGTATAGAAATAATCTCTCTATTGTCTGTGACTTTTTTTTTTTTTTTATTTACTTGAACACTGTTTTTACACCTAGAGAACATATTTATAAATTAGACACACAAAAAGCCAATACATTCTAACTTATGGCAATTTTGTGTTGGATTTGTAAAGGATTCTTAGTGCTTTTGGTTCAAAAGAGACTTTTATTTTTTTTTTGTCATGTTTCTGTAAAGGTAACATAGTGTTTTTGTATTTTATTTTTTGTTTTTTGTTTTAGATCTACATGTCAAATTAGATTTGTTATTAAAATTTGGTGTTTTTTTTTTAAACTTGAATATAGTGGGGAAGGATCAGATCTCCTGTTTTTTTTCCTGTTATTTGGAACTCTGTTGGAGAGATTTTCCGTTTTGTGTCTTAACAACAAAAATGTTTTTATTAAACAGATGTTAAGGAGAAATCTGTGGCAGGTACCAAAAAAAGGCTGGTAGGCGTTCTAGCTACCTTGTACTTCATTATGTGTTTTTTTTTTTTTTTTTTTTATTTATTTTTTCTCTTTTATATATGTATTTTATTTCTGTCTGTGTTGCTGGTGGACAAGTTTAGCCTTGCTTACTGTCTGGTGAAGTTGTCACCAGGATACGTACCCTGAACAGCAGTAAATCCTAAAAGGGTTCTAATCCTTCCACATTAAATAATAAAAATATTCTGCAATCTCATAATTTTAACAAGGTTGCCATGGCGATTAGAAATTGGGTCCTGGCGCCTGGGTTCAGACATTGCATCCCATTGACTTGAATGCAAGAACGCCTGTCAATAGCAATTCTATCTCTTACCTCTGCATGCCACTCTATCACTTGCGAGTCTGGAACACTCCACCACAAACTCGCACAGGACCCTTTTTCGTAATGGCACTCAAAAGACAATGTGTGTGGATCTCATCTATGTAAATCACCTCAATAAGAACACATATCTAGCCTGTCCTAAACTGGCTCCTAACCTTTTTTTTTGCTGGTTCCTAGATTCAAAGCTAATTTTGTTCAAGCCCTGAATTAAAAAAAAAAAAAGTAAAAATAAAACAAACTTCTGGGTATAGTTTGTAAAGAAATGAGTCATATTTGCTCATCACATCCTCTACCCTCCTTGCTCCTCTGTATGGCAGAATGAAGAAAATGGCCACAGACTCCACCTTGCTTAATGAGCACCTAAAGTTGCTATTAGCGTTCCTTTAGGTCTAATAAAAAAAATAAATAAATAAATAAACATTACCTATTAGACTGGAGCTTTTCATTAAATTCCCTGTAGCCAGCTGAAACTGTTAAATAGCAACAATGTATCAAACTAAACTTTAAAATTGATTGTTTTTCTATTGTAAAGTAAATAAATCAGTTATGCCTTTAGGGAAACGTACATTTAAAGTGAAACAAAACTAAAAGCAAAATGTTTTTTTTTTTTTTTTTTTTTGCTTTTGTTTGTTTTTGTTTTTTTTTTTGTTTTTTGCTTTGTTTTTTTCTTTTTCAATCGGGTCCACTTGTTCGTTTTTTCAGGCAGACCCGTTCGGATCACCTATGGTTCACTATGGGGAGGTGGATTTAAATGGACATGTCTGTTTACACCCGCCTGCATCCAATCTGTTAAAAACAGACGGATGAGGGATCTGTTCCCCATCCGTCTAGCACAGGGGTGTCAAACTGGTGGCCCTCCAGCTGTTGCAAAACAGTCCCATCGTGCCTCTGCCTTTTGGAGTCATGCTTGTAACTGTCAATCTTGCAATGCCACATGGGACAACAACTGGAGGGGCCGCCAGTTTGACACCCGTGGTAGTGGATCAGATGACATCTGCATGTAAATGGACAGGTGGTTCCGTTTACATCCAACCTCCTCATAGAGAACAGCAGGCTGTGTCCGTGGCTGCTCTGCACAAGCGGAGCAGACATGGACTTGTCATCCGCCTGCTCAGAGGGGATCAGCGGGAAGGTTTGCTTGTCAGAGTCTGAAAGTCTGCCATCTGTCTCCCATTGGGGAGATTTCCCTTTACTTCCTGTCCCATAACTAAAACAGGAATTGAGAGGAAAGCCAAGTGAAGGAATCCCCGTGTGCCACCAGAGGCACCAAAACTGGTGTCCTCATTAGAAGATTTTCCCTCCTATTAGTGTTCTGAGGTCAACACAAAATTTGGGGTTTTCTTTTACTTTCACTTTCTATAACGGTGAACAGGGGACACAGAACAGGTGCCAGTTTTTACTGCTGTCTGATCTCTCTCTACTCGATCCCAAACTTGAAGAAAAAAGTTCTGCCTTTAGTAACACTTGATCCACCTGCCGACTATACACAGTAAATATACTGCAAGCGGGCAGCAGGTGCAGACACAATCACGTACCTGTACATCGGCTCTTCCTTCCAGGTCCAGCGCTGCACATGCGCTCCCCACTGCCAGCCCGCACTGTGATAGAACAAAGCATGAGTTTGGCAGCTGATTTCAGCCAATAATTTAGCAATGCTTACAAAAACACAGAACATAGTGTACAGGGAACACCTATCTGGCTGTTTCTTCTCCCTGAAAAGGAGGGAGAAAAAACAGCCAGATAGTAAAGTAAAAGCAGCACATATTACACATCAGGCACTTGGTTAACCCTTTGTCTCCAGATGTTAACCCCTTTCCAGCCAGTGTTATTAGTACAGTGACAATGTACATTATTAGCACTGATCACTGTATTAATGTCACTGTTGGTGTCAGTGTACCTCCCAACCAGCATCAGATAGTGTCAGATTGCCTTGCACACTACCACAGTCCCACTATAAGTTGCTGATCACATCCAATACCAGTATAGCTTCATAATTGTGTAAATCCAGTATATATACCTTAGTTTGTAGACTACCGGTATATAACTTTTACACAAACCAATTAATGTTTACTTATTTGAGGGTTTTTTTTACCAGACATTTAGCAGAATACATTTTGGCCTAAACTTATGAAGAAATGTGTTTAAAAAAAAAAAAAAACATTGGACAGGTTTTATAACAGTAGAAAATAATATTTTTTTTTTTCGCCAACCTTTTCAGTTTTTTTTTTTTTTCTGCTTACAGTATATACAAAAATGTAAAAAAAAAGCAGTGATCAAATACCACCAATAGAAAGTTTTATTTGTTTGAAAAAAATTATATACGTTTCATTTGGGTACAGTGTTGCATTACCGTGCAATTGCCAGTTTATGTAGCACAATGCTGAATAGCAAAGAAAAAAAAAAAACCTTTCCAGAGATCAATTGGTTAATTTATTCATTGGGTTCTTCTTTGCATTTACATGTTTGCAAATAGGCTTCAGATTTTCATCCTAGATCAATTGTAATTTCAGACCAGGGAAATTCCTGGTTAAACAGGTAATATCTATGTCTATATACTGTAAAGGTGATTCCAACCTATCATATTGTGTTCTGACACACAGCTTCCCTATATTTTAGATTTAAAAAGTAAAACTTTAGGATGACTTTGCTTGGCCAAATATTGGCTTTTTCTATGCATGCAGTCCTTGGTTCTTTCTTCCATGTTGTTTGACCTTTTCTGACGCTGCAGTTCTCTACCTGGGAAGCTGCATAAAAGAAAAATCCAGCCAATGTTCTTTAGGTTGGGATAGAGTGGGGAAGGATTGGAATGTACTTAATCCTTGTATTGTTCTTTCACTGTTTAGATCCATTTAGTTTGCTGACTCTTAAGGCAACCTTCATAGAACGAAATTCGAATTTCCATCCATGTATGGGCAGGCTGGTTGCACAGAAGTTGATCTACCGATCCTACTACAACCAACCTGTTTTTTTTTTTTTTTTTTTTCTTTTTTCCTGAACAATCAGTGTTGCTGGCTATAACTGGCAACACTGATCAATGTGTTCTAATGACAGGGAAGGCTTCCTGCCATCAATACACAATAACACAGCAGGAGTGATTCTCCCTGTCCGCCTTGAATGTGTGGATGGGAAAATCGAATCCCCTTTTTTTTTTTTTTTCATTTAACCCACTACTTGAATGGGGAAAAAAAATCATGTATGGCCAGGTCTAAGCAATTCTAAAAAAGTGGAGGTGTAATGTTCTCACCCTCAGGCCATTGTAGAATAGAGCAGAGATGTAATGTGCCAGCCCTTAACCCATTGTAGAGTGGAGGTGTAATGCTGTGACCCTCAAACCATTGTAGAGTAGAGCGGACATGTAGGTGTTTATCCTTAATAAACCATTGCAGATTAGAGCAGAGGTGTATGTGCTGATCCATAAACCATTGCAGATTAGAGCAGAGGTGTATGTGCTGATCCATAAACCATTGTAGATTAGAGCAGAGGTGTATGTGCTGATCCATAAACCATTGTAGATTAGAGCAGAGGTATACTGGCCTCTAGTCCCTTCTAAAAGCCCCTGTCCTGGTTGGGTTGGTCACAGTGCCATTCCTCAGACCTTTGTAGAGAAGAGCAGAGGTGTATGTGCTGACCCATAGACCATTGTAGAGTAGATTGGAGGTGTATGTGCCTGTGACAGACCCAACTGGGATAGGGGCTTTTGAAGGGGACTAGTAGAAGAGGGGTGTATGTGCCGACCCTCAAACCATTGTAGAGAAAACCAGAGGCCTAATGAGCTGACCTTCAGGCTATTGTAGAGTAGAGCTGCCTTTTTCAACCAGAGTGTCCAGGCACCCAGGGGTGGCTTGGCAAAATGCCAAAAAAATTGCCCAAAATTGTGTACAAGCCAGCAGATAAATGAAGCATACCTTTTAGTTTCTCAAAGCTGCAGGTTTTCATGGTGCACCATTACAACCTTCTAGTCGGCGGCATCCTAACAGCCAATGATGTCATCGGATAATGAGGATGTTGGGCGCCTGCACAGCATCCATGTTTGTCCCTCTCCTGCCCCTCTCTGTCAGCAATAGGGTCACATTAGCGGAGTAAGGGAGAGAAACTGCGGAGAAGAGAAACCGTGAAATATTTAGTTAGTACCAGTGTTCAAATATATGTTTTGCTTTGGAAGAATAAATCGACTCTTATGTTGGGTGTCCGCCATATGTGGATGTTGCTGCTATTGCTATTACTTTAGTTTTTACATTTTAGAATGGGGTGCCTCAAGATTGTGCAGCATTTTAAAGGGTCTGACTAAAAAAAGGTTGAGCACTGGAGTAGAGCGGAGGTGTAATGTGCCAACTCCTAAACCTTTGCAGAGTAGAGCAGAATTGTGATGTGACAACACTCAAGCCATTGTAGAGTAGAGCAGAGGGGTAATGACCCTCAGACCAATGTAGAGCAGAGGTGTAATGTGCCAACTCCTAAACCTTTGCAGAGTAGAGCAGAATTGTGATGTGATGTGACAACACTCAAGCCATTGTAGAGTAGAGCAGAGGGGTAATGAGTGGACCCTCAGACCAATGTAGAGCAGAGGTGTAATGTGCCGTTATACGCTAAGAATTTAATCCCTTACGCTCATTCCCTTTCCATTTTTGGGACAGAAATTGAGGTTGAAATCACTCCAATGCAGACACAAAAATTTAAGCTCGATAGAAATTCTGACCCTTCCTTCTACTAAACCACTAATGTATTTTGTTGGGACAAAAGTTTAAAAAAATACATTTTTGTTTAGGATTGGACCTTAATGCCTCCAAACTTGATCTTGGGTCAGTCATCCTATCTGTTTGTCCATCTGTATGATCTTTGTCTTGTCTATGTATAGACCTCCCAACAGGGCACAAACCGGAACATTTAAACACAGAATAAAAATGTGCAAAGTAATAAAAACTACAGCTGCTTAACACTACATCCGAATATATTTAGAAATCTGTTGTGGTTTCTTCATTTTCCTACTGAGCTGGGGAAAAAGTCACTCTCATTTAGACTGATGTGGCGCTAAGCTTGCGGGTTCCTCTATGTTTGCAGCTGTTAAACTGTTCACAGTTGGGTAATATGAGAAGGTGCACTTTATTATTTCAAAAGCTACTGAATACCTACAGCAAGATTTGCTGATAGATTAAAAAAATAATATAATCTAACAAATCCTATTTGTAAGGCAAGACATTGAAACTATACACTTTGTATCTAGCGTCATTCAATTTTTATTTTTTTTTTACTTTTTTTTTTTTATATATACTACTGCAGATGTCCTATATGGAAGATATTCAGATATTGTCAATTTTTCCATTTTATCCTGCCTACAGTTAAGTGGGGTATAGTTTGGTACATTTGGGTAGAGCCAAATTTCTCTGAAGTAACCCTGTCATGGGAGAAATATGATGGATTCCATTGCTGGCTGCTAGTCTATAACTTCTAAACCCCCCCCCATCCCCAAACAATATATACACTGCTCAAAACAATTAAAGGTACACTTTGAAAACACATCAGATCTCAATGAGGAAAAATATCATGCTGGATATCTATACTGATATGGACTGGGTAATGTGTTAGGAAGGTAAGGATGCCACACGGTTTGCGGGAAATGAAGATTATCAACCTACAGAGGACTGAATTCAAAGATGCCCCGAAAATTAAAGTGAAAAAATTATGCAGCAGGCTATTCCACTTTGCTGAAATTTTATTGTAGGAAATCAAAATGGTACTCCGTAGTTTGTATGGCCCCCACATGCTTGTATGCATGCCTGACAACATCAGGGCATGCTCCTAATAAGACGGCGGATGGTGTCCTGGGGTATTTCCTCCCAGATCTGGACCAGGGCATCACTGAGCTCCTGTACAGTCTGAGGTGCAACCTGGTGGCGTTGGATGCACCGAAACATAATTTTCCAGAAATGTTCTATTGGATTTAGGTCAGGCGAACGTGGGGGCGATTCAGTGGTATCAATTCCTTCATTCTCCAGGAACTCCCTGCATACTCTCGCCACATGAGGCTGGGCATTGTTGTGCATCAGGAGGAACCCAGGACCCACTGCACCAGCGTATGGTCTAACGCTGGGTCCAATGATTTCATCCCGATACCTAATGGCAGTCAGGGTGCCATTGTCTAGCCTGTAGAGGTCTGTGCATCCCTCTGTAGGGTACAGGTATTGCCTCATGCTACCAGTAGTTACACTGACCCTAGCCAAATGAATAACTAGTAAAAAAACGATCAGAAAAGATGAGCAGGGAAAAAGTGTCAGTGGCCTCCACCTTTAAAACCATTCCTATTTTGAGGGTTGTCGCATTGTTGCCCATCTAGTGCACCTGATGTTAATTTCATTAACACCAAAGCAGCTGAAACTGATTAAAAACCCCCTCTGCTACCTAACTGACCAGATCAATATCCCAGGAGGTTAATTGACTTGATGCTATACTAATATATATTAAAGAGTGTTCCTTTAATTTTTTTTTTTGAGCAGTGTATTTTCTTAAAGCGGAGACTCTGGTCTCTGGTGGTGGTAGCTGAAATTTTTTGTTACACAATATTAGTGCTACTGTTTCTCCAATCTATATTTTCAGTAAAAAATGCACTTAATACTGTATAAAAAAAGTAGGTTGTGTCAAACTGATAAGTTTGCGTGAGCCTGTGAAACAGCGAAGAATGGCAGTCCCCAAAATTGTACATGGGTAACACTTGAAAAGCCTTTGCAGGTTATCAATTATGAGTTCACCGTGAATGATGGCCTTAGAATTCTAGCTGTGATCCGACGATACCAAGTATGTGTTGTGCAATTGTCGTTCTCATACCCATGCACACCTAAAGCAGGTATTTGTCTTTGCATGAGCCTGGGGGTAGGAGGCTTTTCAAAACGGTTTTTGGTGTTCAACTATTTTGTTAAATCTTTCATTTTTAAACCTTTTTTTTTTTATTTAACTTTATTGCTATCACAAGAGAGCTGGTAAGCATCCTATGTGATAGCATAGTGCAGGTGAGAGATTGTTTGTTTGTTTTTAAAGAGACATCTGGGGTTTGTTAGACCCCTAAGGTCACCCATGCACTCTGTTGAAACTGATTGAGCACACACTGTGCTTGGTCTTCTGCTTTCCTGGCTAGAGTTGGCAGGACTTGACCGCTCTGAACCTGGAAGTTATCGGAGCTCAACTCTTCCACATTCATACTACCCAGGGGAGATCAGTGAGTGGAAAGTTTGCTGGTCTCCAGCGGTTTCCATCCTGGCACCCATTATGGATGCTTTGGGTACCCAAGTGGGACAGGTAATCCCCGAGATTCCTTCCCAGACATGTAGGGTCACTGCAAATCTCTTTTACAAGAAAGCTGAATAACTGCAGAAAGGAGGGAGCAGGGAGAGCTGAGGATGAAGAGCTTCACAGTCCCTGCAGCTACATGGTCATGGTGCAGAAAATAATTTTCTTGGTCCCATTTTAGAGAGCTTAGCTGTTCTGGCTCCTTCTGTGAATGATTTGGCTGGTCCACATGTACTGGCATGGAATAGGCCTAGTATACAAAGTATTGCATAGAATTAATAATTGGATAATGAAATTGATCAGATAATGATGGATGTTTTCATAAAGGTATTTTCTTTAGATTTAATAATAACCATATTTTAATATAGCAATACTATACGGTTTAAAAAGCAAACACACTAATGTCAAATAAGCCACACACTATATGTAATCCATTATTAATCATGACATTTGAATCTTGAAGAGTGAATAATTTCCCTTGTTCCTATCGAATGCATGCTGTTCCATAACTATGTGCTGTGCTCTGCAAGAGATTGTAATCTGTAGTAATTGTGTTTAGTATAGTGCTTTCCTGCCTTGTTGGGTACTTGCCATGGAATGTTTAGGCATTTATCTTGAATGTCTTATGATTCCAGCACAGCAAACAAGGTTATCGGATCTCCCTACTGTGCTGAAACGTTCAGGCTGCCTGCATAGCTCCTCTGTCCTGCGCTGTGCTTTCAGGAATTTGTTGGCTTTCGATAATACACCGCCTTTATAAAATGCCTGCGACACTTCCTGTAAGTTATATCTGTATAAAACATCACTTCTTGACGCCATAAAGTTCTGTTTAGACAGTCAGAGTTGTCTGCCTCTGATTTAATGGACACGTGAAGAAACTAAAAGAATCCAAAATCTTTGAGTCTGATATGATATTGTAATTGGGACAAGGTTTTGTTTGGATACGGATAATACAAAATGTTTAAATGTGCATGACCCCTAATGGGCTAATTTCCTCAAGACTTCGACCAATGTCAATATATGTGATTTTAAAAGAGAGCCTAAAAAAGAAAATTAAGGCAGTGATCAAATCTTAAGAATTGGTAAGGTGCAGTAAAATAAATGATTGCTTTTGTATTTAAAGTGTTCCTAAACCCAGGACCCTGCATTCACTATATCTGGTCTCCCACAGTACACACAACATGGAAATGCAATTATTTTAGTAAATATAAACTGCTAAATACCATTTCTCATCAGCAGTTAGAGCAGTCTTGTGACTTCTATCAGTGTCCAGCAGAGCACTGGTCACAGCTTGTAGGAGGAGTTTTCAAGCTCCCCCGATTGTCCTGTGAGGCTGCAGGACCCCTGACCCTCTGTCTGGAGAGTGCTGATTGGCCCTGTGCTGATCACATGCACTATCCCAAGTAAAAAAAAAAAAAATCCACATCAAATTGAGCATGTGCAGAATGCCCACAAGGCTCTGTTCTATCTGCAAATGGATTGGGGACTGTGGAAGAAGGGGAGGATAAGAGAAGACAGGATCAAACATCCTTTTTTACTCAATGCAGAGGATTAACCCCTTAGGTTCCACAGTGAGACTAAAAAAAATGCTTTATTGCGTATACAGACTGATTTTAATGTGGTGGGTTTAGTAACACTTTAATACTGCTTTTCATTTTAGCAGGAAAACAAGCGCCATCTGGGTGTAGTACTGTGAAATCATTTAATGAACAAACAGCAAAAGTAACACTCACAAAAGGAAAGTGGTCTCGGGCATGAGCAGTAGTGGGGATGGTCGTCCATGTCGGTCCCGGGCCACAAAAGGATGGAAGCAGTGAATCGGCTGGCTGGTAGTTCTGGAGGCTCGCTTCCTGGTCGGCGTGGAACGCAGCGTGAGGGGCGGAAATGACTTCAACACAGGAACTGACAATCAAAGATGGCCATTAATGGCATGAAGAAGGACAATGCGTCACCATCTTTGATCGTCAGTTGCGCTGTTGACGTCACTTCTGCCCCTCACACTGACCAGGAAGCCCTGGGAGCCTCCAGAACTACCTGCCAGCCGGTTCACTGCCTCCATCCTTTTCTTGCCCGGGACCGACACGGACGACCATCCCCACTACTACCTGTGTAGAGACCACTTTCCTTGTGAGTGTTACTTTTGCTGTTTATTCATTAACCGCCCGGTGGTATTCCCGAGTGTAGCTCGGGGTAAAGTTTCAGTACCAAAAGCGGTAACCCCGAGCTACACTTGGGCTTACCGTGCGGCGTTGCAGCGCTTACCTTGTCCTTCGCTCCCGCGATGCGTCCCCTGCAGCGTCCCCGGCCATCTCCTCTGGCCGATGCCAGCATCCGTGTTCCCGTCCCTGCGAGCGCCGGGACGTACGGGGGCTGGAACCGGCGGAAAATTTAAAAATTTTTAGAAACTGTCATTTTCTAATAAATTTGACATAGTAAAACATTACTGTATGAAACCATTTCACATACATTTTGTCCCGAGTGCTTTGTCCTGTGCCCTGCCTGCATTTTTACTGTTCTTATTGCCTGGAAACTGAGAAACGTCCATGGCGTCCAAAAAGTGTCGCTTTAGGTCAAAAGCGGTTTTAGACCGGCTAGAGAACAGCGATTAGTAAATCAGAACCACTTGCAGAATTGAGTGATAATGATTTGTGGGGAAATTCGTCATCAGACACTGAAAATGATTTTGCGACTTTGCTCAGTGATGTGCGAACATGGCGCTATATTTCAAATTTCAGTGTTTTTGGTTTGATTATAATATTGAATTAAATTTTATTATATTATTTTTATGATTATTAAATTATAATTTATGATTTTGTGTTTCAAGTTTTATCATACCCGGGATGTTTACTAGACTCTTGTTCTGACAGATTTCAGTGAGTTATTCCTAAAAATTACAGGCCTACAATAAAAAAAATACATATTTCCATGCAGAAAAAGTACCGCTTTCAGCACAGAAATATGGACGTAATCAGACCCGTAGGGAGGTTAAATGGTTTTACAGTACTACACCCAGATGGCGCTTGTTTTTTCCCTTTTTTGATTCATCCAGAGCCTTCTCCTGCTCCACTCCTGGCAACAGCTGGAAAATTCTGACTATCCAACCGCTTTCTGTCTTGGTGACAGTGGCAAGCAGGACAGATAGAGAGGGAGACCTCCCAAATGGGGAACAGGCAGCAATTCAAATCTGACGGGGGTTCAACTCTTATCCAAAACTAGAGAAAAAGTTTTGACTATTTATACACTTTAACCACTTGTCTACTGGCACTTATACCCCCTTCCTGCCCAGGCCAGTTTTCAGCTTTCAGCGATGTTGCACTTTCAATGACAATTGCGCGGTCATGCAACACTGTACCCAAACTAAATTTTTGTCTTTTATTTTTTGGGACAAATAGAACTTTCTTTTGGTGGTATTTAATCACCACTGGGGTTTTTATTTTTTGCTAAACTAATGAAAAAAGACCAAAAATTTGGGAAAAAAAATTTCTTTGTAATAAAGTTTTTTGTAAAAAAGTGATTTTTCTAGTTCCCTAATGGGCACTGATGGGCGCTGATGAGGCGGCACTGATGTGGTTGCACTGATGGGCGCTGATGAGGAGGCACTGATGGGGTGGTTGCATTGATGGACGCTGATGAGGCGGCACTGATGGGCGCTGATGAGGCGGCACTGGTAAGGCTGCACCGATAGCTGTCACTGATGGGCACTGATACAAAGCACTGATGGGGCTATGTTGATTATCAGGGCACTGATGATCAGTGCCCAGATGATCAGTGTAGATGTGCCCTATGAGAAATGCCTCTTACTGGCTCTCTTCTGTCAGCATGAGGTGAGGATTGCTCATAACTGGCATTTCTTATATAAACTGTGATCAGCTGTGATTTAAATACAGCTGATCACATGGTAAAAGGCTTCTCTGATTGGCTCTTTACCTGGACAAGTGAGCAGCTGTGTCTGAAGGACACATCGATCACCACTTGTGCACAGTGCGTGCTCCAGGGGAGTGTGTGTGTGTGGGGGGGGGGGGGGGGTGATTCTGGGAGGACATCCATGGTCGCCCTCCCAGATCTAGCCAGCCGCTCTGTAGCCGTCTTTTGGCTATGGCACGGTCAGGAACTGGTTACATCTGAATTACATTTTTAAATTGGGCCTCAGGAGCTTTTAACCTTAAAGTGAAACTAAACCTGTCCATTTAGTGGTTTCTACAAACGGTTACATTCTTGGAATGCCGGAATTGCTAACTGTCACCTTTGCTTGTGCTCTCAATCAGACTGTCACACCATCCAATGGCTGATGTCCTAACTGATCACATTTGCAGCATCATGGCAGTTAAACAGAGGCGAAGCTGGCAACTTCCTTGGCTGGAAAGGATAGAAGGGTTTAGTTCCACTTGTACACACAGCATATTTGCACATGAAGGCAGTGGACCTGGCTAGTGATCCACTCCAGTGTTGCGCTGTTCATGCTTCTGTCAGTCATGGGCACAGCCACCTTCTAGTCTTCCTTCCAGGTCCTGACTCTTTGGCCACATGCACATCGTCACAGCACAGAGCCATGCTACTTTGTGTACACTGAACCATGCATGCGCAGCTTGGAGTACAAAACACTGACAGGCAGGGAAAAGGGTTTATGACAGAAGAGACCAATAGGGTCTTCCCTGTCATAAAAATCTTGCGTATCAGATTTTTTCTATTTTTTTTTTTAATTCTGGTTTAAGGGCAGCACAGTGGCTAAATGGTTAGCACTTCCGCCTGGCAGTACTAGGGTCGTCTGTTTAAATCCCAACCACAGCACCACCTGCCTGGAGTTTGCATGTTCTCCCTGTGCCTGCATGGGTTTCCTCCGGGTACGCCGGTTTCCTCCAACGCTCCAAAGACATGCTGGTAGATTAATTGGCTCCTGTATAAATGGGCCCTAGTATGTATGAATGTGAGTTAGGGACCTTAGATTGTATGCCCCTTGAGGGTTAGGGACTGATGTGAATGTACAATATATATATGTAGAGCGCTGCGTAAATTGACGGCGCTATAGAAGTACCTGAAATAAATAAGAAGTGTTTTTCCGCTACACTGTCCAGATACAAAGTAACTGCCTTTTTTAAAGTTGGGCTAACTTAAAGTGGTTGTAAACTCTTACATATACCCAGTGAAATGACTGGCCTCAGGTGATACTGAGATGAAACAAATCCTCCTACATAAGTTGCACCTATTTATCTGCCGTCTTCTCAACATCTATTCAAAGTCCAGAATTTACAAAGCTTGTCTGAGCTGTCAGAAAAAGGGGGTGGAGAGCTGAAATTACACTCTGCAGAGCTCAGTGAGGAGAGCTCTGAGAGCTGATTGGAGGGAAGACCCCCCCCCCCCTCACACAGTAACAGAGCTGAGGCTGTCAATCAGCTGTAGATCCCTCCCTTGTCACCTTTTTTCTCTGGGTTTCAGGAAAATTGATTAGAAGTGTTTCATGCCGATAGCAGAGAAAGGAAGCAGCAGACAGAAATGACACTTAGTGCTCTAGTTTGAGACAAGTACACACTATAGAAGGGCATTGTTCATATTTGATGATGTCTACAACCACTTTACTATTTGATAATGTATGAGTATGACCGGTCGAGAGTCACTGTCTATCTAAGCATATCTCTTTAACAAGTACACGATATAGTGATTTTCCACTTCTAAGTGAGAGTCTCTTTTTCACTTTTTACGTGAAAACGTTTTCCTGCAGGTTGATTTTGTTGGGCCAGGACAATACAAGGGTGGGAGCTTAGCAGGGAAGACGCCTGTGAACAGGATATCCCGCCCAGCTCGGGAGGAAAGAGGCCAAAACTGCTAAAAATAATTTGTAAAAAGGACTTAGAGTGTCAGCTCCGGTGACAACCAGCGTGCTGTTCATAATCAGACCTGTATTTTCCTAATGCCTCAGCACTTCAAGGGACGTGAAAAGTTAACGTGGGTGTGTCATCTAATGGGTGTAATTGCTCTACTTGGCAGAATTAAAGGGGATTTATCATCCCTGTTTTTCTTAATCGCTTTTATGTCTAAACAAAACCACAGCAGCGTCTTTGATCAAAAATCGCATACTTGCTTAATCAGACCTTCTTAATGAGTATCCATGCCGGGACATTCTGAAACGGTTATTTGGGCTTACTTTAGGGGTCCATTTAAAAAGAAGTGGTATAGTTACATAGTTAGTTTGACTGAAAAAAGATAAATGTCCATCTAGTTCAACCATTTAAAAAAAAAAAAAAAAAAAAAAAAAAAAGTTATCCTATACACACGGTTGATCCAGAGGAAGGCAAAAAATCCAGCAAAGCATGTCCAAATTTGCTCCTGCAGGGGAAAATAATCCCTTCCTGATCTCTTGAGAGGCATCAGATATTCCCTGGATCAACTTTACCTATAAATGTTATACCATGGGCATACCACTGCTTTAAAAGCCTTGCCTTACAAATATGAATTGAAATTCAGACTTCAGTGGTTTGGAGCTGGGAGAGTGCAATAAAAAATTAATGGGGTTGTAAAGAGGAAAAAAAGCTAGGGGGAGAGTCCTTCCAGAGATACATGACCAGCTTGCTTGTACTTAGTGGGGGAGATTTACTAAAACTGGAAGAGAAAAGCTGATGCAGCTATACTTTGTAACCAATCAGCTTTCAGGTTTTATTGTCAAAGCTTAATTGAATTAGCTGAAGTTAGAAGCTGATTGGCTACCATGCACAGCTGCACCAGATTTTGCACTCTCCGGTTTTAGCAATTGAACCCCTAAGTGCTTTCTGCTTTAAGAAGATGGAACTTTGTGAACTGCTGCAGGCTCAATATCACAGCGTACATTTTATGAATGGGCTGCAAAATGCAGATTGCGGTATTAAACCATATTGTGCAGTAAAACAAAGAACCTAATAGCCAAATCTGCACCCCGTTATAAATGAATCCCTTTGACTACATTTATACCTTTTGCCCCTGGACACAAAGGGGTTGATTTACTAAACCTGTAGAGTTCAAAATCTATTGCAGCTGTGCATGGTAGCCAGTCATCCTTTAATTGAACAAGCTGAAGTTAGAAGCTAATTTCACCTTTTTAGGGCTAGTTCACACTAGATGCAGCTCAGTGCGCTTTTTTTCCCTGCATAAAAATGCATGCACGGTGTTTTCCATGTATTCCAATGGTCCTAGTTCACACCAGTGCAGTCAGTTTCCGATGCAGAAAAAAAAGTAGAACATGCTGCATTTCTGCACAGAACCATACTGGAACATAGCAAACTGCACCGGAACTGCATGTGGTGTGAACTGTAAGCAAAAATGTATTGGGAGTGCTTTTTTGGAGTGTGAACTGGCCCTTAGACAAAAATAATGCATGCTCATTTTTTTTGCAGGTAAGAAAATGTGCATTTATTCTTTTTTTTCTACAGGAGCCTGGAAAGCATTGCACCAGTGATCAGTAGATTACTGATGCCATACAGGTCTCTTGCAGACCTGTCAGAATAACTGTTTGCCACACCGGATGTACAAGCAAGCAGATATACTGATGGGAAGCTTCAGTGAACTACCTTGGCACTCCACAGTGGTAGTTCATTGAAAATTACAAGCCGACAGCCGCTAAGGCTGTTGGGACTTGCAGTTCATTCATGAATGACACGGCCGTGTGTGCGGAGCCCTGCACGGCCGTGCTGTTTTTTAATTTGACAGATAGTACGGGGAGGCGGGCTGCGGCTATGGGAATGTGTTGCATGTTCCACCCTAAAACAGTGTAGAACATGTAACATACAGTATCCCCCAGAAGTGAGTACACCCCTCACATTTTTGTAAATATTTGATTCTATCTTTTCATGTGACAACACTGAAGAAATGACACTTTGCTACAATGTAATGTAGTGAGTGTACAGATTGTATAACATGTAAATTTGCTGCCCCCTCAAAATAACTTAACACACAGCCATTAATGTCTAAACCACTGGCAACAAAAGTGAGTACACCCCTAAGTGACAATGTCCAAATTGGGCCCAAAGTGTCAATATTTTGTGTGGCTGCCATTATTTTCCAGCATTGCCTTAACCCTCTTGGGCAATGGAGTTCACCAGAGCTTCACAGGTTGCCACTGGAGTCCTCTTCCACTCCTCCATGATGACATCACGGAGCTGGTGGATGTTAGAGACCTTGCGCTCCTCCACCTTCCATTTGAGGATGCCCCACAGATGCTCAATAGGGTTTAGGTCTGGAGATATGCTTGGCAAGTCCATCACCTTTACCCTCAGCTTCTTTAGCAAGGCAGTGGTTGTGTTGGAGTTATGTTTTTGGGGTCGCGATCATGCTGGAATACTGCCATGCGGCCCAGTCTCTAAAGGGAGGGGATGATGCTCTACTTCAGTATGTCACAGTACATGTTAGCATTCATGGTTCCCTCAATGAACTTTAGCCCCCCAGTGTCGGCAGCACTCATGCAGCCCCAAACCATGACACTCCCACCACCATGCTTGACTGTAGGCAAGACACACTTGTCTTTGTACTCCTCACCTGGTTGCCGCCACACACACGTGACACCATCTAAACCAAACACGTTTATCTTGGTCTCAACAGACCACAGAACATGGTTGTCGTAATCCATGTCCTTAGTTTGCTTGTCTTCAGCAAACTGTTTGCAGGCTTTCTTGTGCATCATCTTTAAAAGAGGCTTCCTTTTGGGACGACAGCCATGCAGACCAATTTGATGCAGTGTGCGGCGTATGGTCTGAGCACTGACAGGCTAACCCCCCCACCCTTCAACCTCTGCAGCAATGCTGGCAGCACTCATACGTCTATTTCCCAAAGACAACCTCTGGATATGACGCTGAGCACGTGCACTCAACTGCTTTGGTCAACCATAGCGAGGCCTGTTCTGAGTGGAACCTGCACTGATGAACCGCTGTATGGTCAGCTCAGTTTCAGGGTCTTGGCAATCTTCCTATAGCCTAGGCCATCTTTATGTAGAGCAACAATTCTTTGTTGTTTGTTTTTTTTTTTTTTTTTTTTTTAAGATCCCCATAGAGTTCTTTTTACCATGAGGTGCCATATTGAGCTTCCAGTGACCAGTATGAGAGTGAAAGCGATAACACCAAATTTAACACACCTGTTCCCCATTCACACATGAGACCTTGTAACACTTAACGAGTCAAATGACAACGGGGAGGGAAAATTGCTTATTGGGCCCAATTTGGACATTGTCACTCAGGGGTGTACTCACTTTTGTTGCCAGCGGTTTAGACATTAATGGCTGTGTGTTGAGTTATTTTGAGGGGACAGCAAATTTACACTGTTATACAAGCTGTACACTCACTACTTTACATTGTAGAGAGTGTCATTTCTTCAGTGTTGTCACATGAAAAGATACAAAAAAAAAATATTTACAAAAATGTGAGGGTGTACTCACTTCTGGGAGATATTGTATTCCCAAAGGTGAACTTCTCCTTTTAGCTTCCAGATTTTCTGTCAAAGCTTGACTGCTTTCTATGTAGAGCTGCACCAGATTTTGCACTCTTCAGTTTTATCAAATCAACCCCAAACTGTCCACATGCTACTGACTTTCCTGACTGCAGGGCTGATCACTTCCAAGTGCCTTCTCCCTGTCCAGTGACAGTGTTTGTTTTAGTGGTCAGCATGTTCCCCCTTATTGTACAGGGGAATTCCAGTTGGTGCTTGGCTAGGAGTCAGGACATTGGTTTACTACATTTGTAGGCCACAAAACCGAACACAAAAACTTGGCAAAGTACCAAAGAGCCATTGTCACCATTCTCGCCATTCTTTGCATGCCATGTGTCTACCACCAGCCCAGAGTATTCGGAGACACTCCGATATTATATATGCATGTGAAATCTTCTGTCATAATTCTACAGTAACTACAGCGACAGCTGACATTTTTTTCTTTTTTACAACAAGGTTAAAATGCTAAATTATGCTGAATGGAAAAGTGATTACATTTCCCTATTCTGCAGAATCACATCTGGAGGCTGCACAGAGGGGAGGGGGGAGCCCTGGAGACTAGAAAAATGACAATTTGAATTCCTGGAGACAAGTGCAGGCAGGGAGGTACGTGTGTCAGTGGTGTGACCGAGAAGAACAGACTCGCTAATGTACTGGAGATGGAGGCAACGCACAGGATCCTCAATGCCAATTTTCACATTTTTCCCAGTCCCTTCCTTCTGTTACATATTTGCTGTGCAGTCTTCATTTTCTTTGACATTTAATTTTTTCCTCGCTTTTAATGGTATGTTGACTTTGTCCTTGCTTATATTTTTACATTGAACAGGTGGCTATGGGACATCACATGCAGGGGACCCACTATGCTTGCCTGATTTAAGGTGCCATTCATGTGCATTTTTTGTTTTCTCTTCATTTGTTAGCCACGTTAATTCATTTAAAAAAAAAAACATGGCCACTTGGGTAAAAAAAACTACAAATAATTAAAAAGAATAAATAGACATAAAAATAAATATAGTGTGTATATATGAGCACAGTGGCTGAGTGGTTAGCACTTCCAGCTAGCAGCACTAAGGTTGTAGGTTCAAATCCATGGCACTACCTGCCTGGAATTTGCACGTTCTCTCTGTGTCTGCGTGGCTTTCCTCCAGGTACTCCACTTTCATCCTACACTCCAAGACAAGCTGGTAGGTTAATTGGATCTTATCTAAATGTGGCCCTGATATGTGTGAATGTGAGTTAGGGGCCTTAGATTGTAACTTCCTCAAGGGCAGGGACTGTTTATGTAAAGCGCTGCTTAAATTGATGGTGCTATAGAAGTACTTGTATTTGATCCCCTGCAGATTTTGTATGTTTGCCCATTTACAAAGAAATGAAGGGTCTATAATTTCTATTATAGGTGTATTTTAAATTATAGAGCTTATTCACAAATGGAAGAAATACAAAATAACCATCAATCTTCCTTGGTCTGTTGCTCCATGCAAGATTTTACTTCATGGGATAAGAATGTTGGTGAGATAAGTGAGGGATCAGCTCAGAACTACATGGGAGAAGCTTGTGAATGATCTCAAGGCAGTTCGGACTACAGTCACCAAACCAACCATTGGTAACACAAAACGCATCCATGGACTGAAATCCTGCAGCACCCGCAAGGTCCCCCTCCTCAAGAAGGCACATGTACAGGCCCATCTGAATTTTGCCAGTGAACATCTAAATGATTCAGAGAAAGTGCTGTGGTCAGGTGAGACCAAAATTGAGCTCTTTGGAATTAACTTGACTCGCTGTGTTTGGAGGAAGAAAAATGCTGACTAGGACCCTAAGAACACCATCCTTACAGTCAAGCACGGAGGTGGAAACATTCTGCTTTTGGGCTGTTTCTCTAAATGTACAGGCTGCCTTTGCCGCATTGAGGGGCCAATGGACAGAGCCATGTATTGTAAAATCTTGGATGAGAGCCTTCATTTCTGAGCCAGAACACTGAAGACGGATCGTGGATGGGTCTTCCAGCATGACCGTGACCCTTCACATACTACCAAGGCCACAAAGGACTAGCTCAAGAAGAAGCACATTTAAAGTCATGTAGTGGCCTAGCCAGTCTCCAGAGCTTAGTCCTATAGAAACTTTATGAAGGGAGCTGAAACTTTGAGTTGCCAAGCAAAAGCCAAGAATCCTTAAGGTTTTAGAGAAGATCTGTAAAGAAGAGTGGACCAAAATCCCTCCTGAGATGTGTGCAAACCTGGTAACCAACTACAAGAAACACCTTACCTCTGTACTTGCCCACAAGGGTTTCTCCACCAAGTACTAAGTCATCTTTTGATTGCGGATCAAATATTTATTTTACTTACTGAACTGCAACTCAATTTATAACATTTGTATCGTGTTTTTTCTGGATTTGTGGTTCTTATTCTGTCTCTATCATTTAAAATACACCTGTGATAACAATTATAGGCCCTTTTTTTGTTTCTTTGTAAGTGGGCAAACTTACAAGATCTGCAGGGATCGAATAATAATTTTCCCCACTGCATATATAATGACTAATATTACATAATCTTTGGAATTTATTTTGGTTTTCACGTGTCCATACATTTTTTAAATGTACACCTCATTAATGTGGATGGAAAAAAAAAGACACGTTTGAGCAACAGGTACACAAATGGCACCTAAACTCAGGCACCCATACTGGGTCTCTTGCATGTGATGTCCCATAACTGCCTGTCCAGTGTGTGGAGGGCATTACTATGTCTGAAAAGCATCTCCCTCCTCTTCCTCTCCAACCTTAGACACCCCAGATGTGCACCACACCCTTCTCTTTATCATGTGAACCCCTAAATTGGACCTGTCTCAGTACCATTACCCACTCCAGAATATTTCAGATGTTCACCCATTCCGTTGGCAAAAAATCCCCTAAACCTCATAACAGTACACTAGCAATTTTGTAATTTCAGTATCTTCAAGATGGCAACAGAACAAAAGTTCCAAAATCCGCCAAGTGGTGTTTTTTCATGCATACTATTATATAAATGTAAGTATTTTAAACCATTCTGCTTTGGGAAAGAAATGTTATGTACACAAAGAGCACTTCTTGATTGAGGCTAGGTTCACATCTCTGCGATGTTACTTGCATTTGTTTGCACTACAGGAACATGCATAATTTTGCTTGCGCAAATGTCATTGCAGTCTAAAGCAATGTTCTGATTTCTGATATTAATAAAAATAAACGGTTCTGAGCATCTGTATCACAAATTGATGTCACTGTTGTACAAAAAGGGACCATATAAAATCGGGAAATAATTCAGTCACTATTTTTTTTTTCCCCCTCCAACAAGCTTTTTATTTGTGTTTTTATCTCATATGAACAGTCAAACACCTACTGTATATACAAAAAGTACATTTTAAAAGAACACTGTGGTACTAAAAAACAGCGCACACAAACACAGCATATAATGCTAAGGAAATGTCTATTTTAATTGTAAAGATTGTTACAGTGGAGCTCCAGTCAAAGATAAAAAAAAATAAAAGCAGCTACAAAAACTGTAGCTGCTGACTTTAAAAAACAAAAACAAAAAAAAACCCAAAACAGCCATTCACCTGCTCCTCGATCCAGCGGTGTACTTACCGCAACCGGTTTCACTGGCTGTCCTCACTCCTCGGAGTCAGCATCCTCAGGGTGGGCACCCGGCTATGACAGCTTGTGGCCTTACAGCCAGGTGCCCACTGCGCATGCATGAGTAGCGCTGTCGCTGTGAATGGTCCCGTAGTCTTCTGGGACCTGTCCGGTGCCCCAGAAGACTGCAGGCAGGGAGGGGTGAGGACAACTTCCGCTTTCAATTGCCTAGGAGGAGGGAAGCGGAAGTGTGAGTGGATACCTGTCAAAATCGCATTCCCACTCCCCAAAGGTGCCAATTCCTCCCCGGGAGTGGGGGGGAGGATGAGTAATTATAGCAGATGAGAAGGCTCAAAAAGGGAAGTTCTGCTTTACGAGCAGGAAATAAAAAATATATATGTATTACAGAACAAACAGAATAAAGTGCAGTGCAATGATGTGGCCTAAGGACGTTCAATGACACTTCTATCCTCCTTGGTAAAGTAGCCAATAGGGAATAATATAAAACAATGCAATAACCATACATAAATGATTATACAATAAACTGAATAAAAGTCTATATAGTGTAAAAGATTTCAGTCCATAAATAGGCGTGTGTGTGTGTATTTAAATAAATAAATATATATATATATACACAAACTATTTTTATTGCTGTACTATTGCTATTACTATAACCCATTATAGTAGTGATTGTACTATAAAGAGATTTTTTTTTTTTTTTTTGACCTCACCAAAAAAAAATAAAAAAAAAAAGCATGTTGCTGCTACTAAATAACTTGACCATACACGTATTGATTTTCGGATGAGAATATTTATATGAATATTTGTACGAAAATTCTTTGCACATTCAATGAATACACGAATGTCATTTGAATTGCTTTATGCATTCAATTTCAAAATGAATGTAATTTCTAAAAAAAATCACATACACTGTCCAAAAACTTGTTCAATCGAGAGCAGTTTTCTATTCTGCTCTTTTTGAATTTTCCTGTTACTGTGGTAGAAAATTAATATTGATTTGACTCCACTAATGATTAAAAAATCTAACAAAATTTCCTAAAATTTAATCTGTTTATGGCCATCATAAATGACAGACACAGGTAGCTTGTATCTAGCTACCTGCCTATGACAAGGGATTCTGTCATAATATCATATTACAATCTTGTCTGAAAATCTGCAAAACAGTGTTTTTAGGTTTTTTTTTGCTTTTTTTTGTTTGTTTTGACTTTTTGATCTGAGTTTGATATGTACCAGATTCAACCTCTAATAGCATATACAGTATAACTCTTCTGTCTGTTCTCAGAGTGGATTAGATCTTTTAATCCCCAGCCATATAGCTGGTTATTAAAATTTACCACTGAAATATAGATATTCAAGAATACATTTTTTTTTTTTTTTTTTTTTTTTTTTTTTTTTTAACCTTTACAGTGGGGATTGAAAGTTTGGGCACCCCAGCTAAAAATTTGTATTCATGTGCATAAAGAAGCCAAGGAAAAATGGAAAAATCTCCAAAAGGCATCAAATTACAGATTAGACATTCTTATAATATGTCAAAAAAAAGTTAGATTTTATTTCCATCATTTACACTTTCAAAATAACAGAAAACAAAAAAATGGCGTCTGCAAAAGTTTGGGCACCCTGCAGAGTTAATATCTTGTACTGCCCCCTTTGGCAAGTATCACAGCTTGTAAACGCTTTTTGTAGCCAGCCAAGAGTCTTTCAATTCTTGTTTGAGGTATCTTTGCCCATTCTTCCTTACAAAAGTCTTCCAGTTCTTTGAGATTTCTGGGCTGTCTGTCACGCACTGCTCTTTTAAGGTCTATCCATAGATTTTCAATTGTGTTGAGGTCAGGAGATTGTGAAGGCCATGGCAAAACCTTCAGTTTACGCCTCTTGATGTAATCCCCCGTGGATTTCGAGGTGTGTTTAGGATCATTATCCATTTGTAGAAGCCATCCTCTCTTTAACTTCAGCTTTTTCACAGATGGCATCAAGTTACCATCCAAAATTTGCTGAAATTTTATTGAATCCATTTTTCCTTCTACTCGTGAGATGTTCCCTGTGCCACTGGCTGCAACACAACCCCAAAGCATGATTGATCCAACCCCATGTTTAACAGTTGGACAGAGGTTCTTTTCATTAAATTCTGTGCCCCTTCTTCTCCAAACGTACCTTTGCTCATTCCGGCCAAAAAGTTCAATTTTAACCTTATCGGTCCACAGAACTTGTTTCCAAAATGCATCAGGCTTGTCTATATGTTCATTTGCAAAGTTCAAACGATGATTTTTGTGGTGAGGACGTAGAAGAGGTTTTCTTCTGATGACTCTTCCATGAAGACCATATTTGTACAAGTATCTCTTTATAGTGGAATAGTGTACCACAACTCCAGTGTCTGCCAGATCTTTCTGGAGGGATCGTGCAGTCAAACGTGGGTTTTGAATTGTTTTTCCCACAATCCTGCGAGCTGTTCTGTCTGATATTTTTCTTGGTCTTCCAGATGTTGCTTTAACTTCCACTGTTCCTGATGACTGCCATTTCTTAATTACATTCCGAACAGAGGATATTGACATCTGAAAACGCTTTGCTATCTTCTTATAGCCTTCTCCAGCTTTGTGAGCGTCAACTATTTTCAGTTTTCTAGACAACTGCTTAGAAGAACCCATGGTGCTGATTGTTGGGGCAAGGTCAGATGAGTCTGGGCATTTAAAACCTTTGAGATTGACATTATCTGGTCTTCCCAGACGATGATTGAGAACAATCCATGACACTGGCAGGTCTCAGCTTGGCAAAGGGGGCAGTGCATGCTATAAATTCTGCAGGGTGCCCAAACGTTTGCAGACGCCATTTTTTTGTTTTCTGTTATTTTGAAAGTAAATGATGGAAATAAAATCTAAGTTTTGCTGACCTATTATAAGAATGTCTAATCTGTAATTTGATGCCTTTTGGAGATTTTTCCATCTTTCCTTGGCTTCTTTATGCACATTAATACAAATTTTTAGCTGGGGTGCCCAAACTTTCGATCCCCACTGTACATAACTAAATTATATACCAGACAGTTTTGAGTTTTTATATCCGATTAATTTGAATCTGTCAACTAATTGACTATGAAAATAATTGTTGCAGCCTATATTCTGTGTGTGTTTCTATAATTTTAATAAAAAAAAAAATCTCTCTCTATATATAGACTATACATCTGTGTGTGTGTGTGTGTGTGTGTGTGTGTATATGTGTGTATATATATATATATATATATATATATATATATATATATATATATCTCTATCTCAATCTTTGTTTTACAAATAAGAATCCCAGAATACTTTAGAGGAGCATCTGCTTTCAGGCTAACTCTATTTCATTCAATCTTCTGGCGCGGCTGTGATCTGAATTCCATGATGCACAAGAACTAATGATTTGGGAGATGATTGTTATATTTGTGGGTTTCTACAGTTGACCCCTCTGATTGACTGGAGTTGTTGATATAACTGCAATGTATTTTCTTTGTTGAGCAATTTCTGTTGGTTCCTTGACAATCAGTTCAGCTCTGCCTCAGTTTCTTTGCTTTAGCACATAAACTCTTGTTTAAGAAATATACATGTTACTACAACTGTTTGAAAAAGGTTTTTATGGCTGATGGATCATGCTTGTCTTGCTGCAGTCTAATTTTAGTTCTGTCCATTGTGTCATATTGTTTCCCTTTTAAATAAAAGTTCCTGCAGTATTGCGCTTCCAGTAAAAAGAGTTCACTTCCAGATGACATGCTGTGTGATGTGGCTTATGGGTAAAACTTTGAAATTGCTCTTTGATGGTATATCTTTAATTAGACACTTCTATAAACAATACCTGGATTGCTTCATCTTCAAAGATAGACTGAGGGATACACCCAGATGTATGATGTGTCTAATGACTGCACGCGACATGTTCAGGGTATTAGACTAGTGTTAAGGACAATTGAACTGTGCTCACTTACGTCATGCCTAAAACAAATCTTCACTCTCCTTTTAGGGATTACATAGTCCTAGGCTGATACCACGGTCAGACTTGCCATACGATTCACCATGCTACGCCACGCCACTTGCAATTCGCATTGGCCAGTCGCACCCTATTGTCCGCAATTACAGCGGTCATATCGGTGCCATTCCGACTAGTGCATGCACTACTTCAGGTGCGACTTGCATAGACATCTGTCTTTTAAGCTGCAGATGTCTTGCAAGTCGCACCACAAGTCAAAATACCATCCGACTTTGAAATTGTGCAACCTCACTGGAAGTCGCATGATTTCAAAGTCGGATCGGTGTGACCAGGGTGTAACCCCCCTCCGTTGTTACATGTGAAAAGTAATTTTTTTAAGGGGGACACAAGTGCCTGTTCTATCAGATACTTGCTCCCACTTCACAGAGGACAAGGGGGCACACTTTACGTTTGGAGGAAAAGAAATGTAATCTCCAAAAATGGAAAGGTTTCTTCACAGTAAGAGCTGTGAAAATGTGGAATAGACTCCTTCAAGAGTTGGTTCTGGCCAGCTCAGTGGATTGCTGTAAAAAACGCCTGGATTGTTTCTTAGATACACAGAATATAACTGGATACTAACATTTATAGGTAAAGTTGATCCAGGGAATATCCGATTGCCTCTCAGGGGATCAGGAAGGATTTTTTTCCCTGCAGGAGCAAATCGGATCATGCTTTGCTGGGGTTTTTTTTTTTTTTTTTTTTTTTTTTTTTTTTTTTTTTTTGCTCCCCTCTGGATCAACTGTGGGTATAGGATTATAACTTTTTTTTTTTTTTTTAATGGTTTAACTGGATGGACTTTTGCCTTTTTTTCAGCCAGACTATCTATGTAACTTCTTTATTTCTTGATGTTTGCTGGGTCCCAACCAACCACCCCAGAGCATTCTGGAATCACATCACACATCCCAGGAGGCTCCAGGACAGTCTCATTCAGTCAGTGCATGCTTAGTAGGGGACAGGCACTGACTGATCAAGATGTTGCAGTTAACACCTGAATCCAAGATGGCGATGGAAGACCAAGGACAGCTCTGAAGACATCGGGTTGTAGAGAGGACCGAGCTGGTCTTCTTGGTCTGTCAGCAGATTCAGTAGTTTTTCCTCTTTAAGAAAACATGTACTAAGAAGAATATGAGGCAGTCAGAAAAAAAAAACTAGTACACATGCAATGTCTGAGTCACACCGATTAGAACGGTTCCATTGTTGATCATTGTGTGCGACCTGTCATATGATTTGAATTGTCAAATCGCATGACAAGTCGCATCAGTGTGAAGGGGGGCTAGAACCTGGAAGCTGATTGGTTTCTATGCAGAGCTGCACCAGATTTTGCACTTTCCAGTTTTAGTAAATCAACCCCAATATGAGGTTTTTTTTTTTTTTTCTCTCCTAAAACTAGCTGGCTTAACAAAAAAAAAAAAATCAGATGCTTGCATCCACACAAGCAATGGATGCACGGATCTCCTATTGTATTGTAACAGCAGGAACTTTCCAAAAATAAAGAATATTTATAAAGTTTTGTAGTGCTTTGCTTCACCCATCTTGGGTTTATTGTAGTCATTGGACTTGCAGAGATGTGTATTTTGTGTACTGAATGAAAAGCCAGATTTAGGCCCCTTTCACGACAGATTTGGACAGCAGATCCACCTGCTCAGTGGGAGATCTGTCTGCTGATCGCTGCTGAGCAGACGGATGACAGGTCTATGTCCACGCCACTTATGCAGAGTAGACACAGACAGCCCGCTTTCCTCTATGAGCGGTTGGATGTAAGTGGACCGCCTCTGTTTTTATATCTGACTGTCATCCGATCCAATCCGCTAGATGGAGGATTGGATCCCCCATCCATCTGTTGCAGGCAGATGTAAACAAACGCATGTCTGTTTATATCCGCCTCTCAATAGAGGCAGTGGATAGTCCGATTGGGTCTGTCTGAAAAACAGACTGGCCAACAGAAGTGACATCTAGCTTACTACTTTGCATGTGATCACTGACGTCATTGCTTACAACGCGTGAAATCTGTGAATGATCAGAGGTCACATGGTACAAGGCTATTCACAACAGCCTTGTACCGTGTGACAAGCTGTGACCAATCACAGCTCACTCAGTAGTTCTCAATTGCTGCATGAATGCAGACAGAGAGAAAGAGAAATGATTGCTTTTACATCCTATATGGGTGTAAAAGCAATCCGTGTAAAAAAAAAAAAAAAAAATCATCACCCCCCCAAAAGTAGTACAGTGTAACCAAAAATAAAAGTTTAAAAATGATTATTTTTGGTTACAAACTAATTTGGCTTACTTCTTTTTTTTTTTTTTTTTTTTTTTTTTTTTTTTTTTACTAAAAAGATAACGGAATAAATTTTGGCCAAGATTTATGATGAAATATTTATTTGCAAAATTTTATACGAAAAACACTTTTTTTCAAACTTTTTGGACATTTTCATTTAAAAATTAAAATCCCAGCAGTGAATAAATACCACCAAAATAAAGTTTTATCTGTCTCAAAAAGAAATGGTAAAAAATTCATATGGGTACAGTGCTGCATGACCGCGCAATTGTCATTCAAAGTGTGATAGCACTGAAAGCTGAAAATTGCCCTGGTCAGGAAGGGGGTAAAAGTGTCCGGACTGGAAGTGGTTAAGGGCGCAAGTGTTCTATGCTTGATTCAATGAGAAGCCAAGGTTTGCTTAAAACTGATACACTATAGGGGAGTATTATTATTATTATTATACAGTATTTATAAAGCGCCAACAGTTCACTCAGCGCTGTACACTACAAAGGGGACAGAACATGCGACAGTACAGTAACAATACAATGCAATACACGAGGGGTTCGAGGGCTTTGCTCTTTCAAACTTACAATCTAGGAGGGAGTAAAACATTTACATATGATTGCAGGCAAAATATTGCTTCCCAAGTTAAATTTTATTAAAAAAAAATACAATTTTTTCATTCAGGGCCCATATGTGGGAGGTGATCTGGGGTTCTTGCCCCTTTTGGTGTGATGCAGTCAAAGTAAAAGCTCTGAGAAATTATGCGAATTTTGCTTACATGTTGGTCCATCAGCTTAGCTGTCATGCGTCTATCTGTCATGCCTCAAGTCATATCTGAAATATTTGTCACAGTTGCGTTTTGTGGACCTATCACCCAGACAGCCATCACTCGTTAAAACCGTAATTACTGAAGAAGATCATGCTTACTGTGCCTCTGAGAGCTTTACTTTACATTGGAGAAACTTACCAATATAGACACCTGACTGGTGTGATACAAGATTGTAAACTGCTACTAACATGGCACATTCTATATAGGAAAGAGAGAGCATTGTATAACTGACATTACTTTTGAACTGTCTTTACTCTAACAGTGTTGTCACATTCACAGCCTAGCCAAGTGCTGGGGAGTATGTCACCCATGCTTACAACCATGTGCTGGGGTGCTTCTGTACTCTTTAACCCTTTTCTGCCTTACATAGGTTGGTCCCCTTAGATCAGTGGTCTCCAAACTGAGGCCGGATGTGGACTTTTTGCCTGCCTCTATCCGGCCCTTGGAGCACTATATCATCCACAACTGACAATTAATGATGGGGTACCATTCCTCCCACTTCCACCAATGATGGGGCACTATTCCTCCCACTTCCACCAGTGATGGGGCACTATTCCTCCCACTTCCACCAGTGATGGGGCACTATTCCTCCCACTTCCACCAGTGATGGGGCACTATTCCTCCCACTTCCACCAGTGATGGGGCACTATTCCTCCCACTTCCACCAGTGATGGGGCACTATTCCTTCCACTGACGCCAAAGATGCTTCTCCTCCCACTGATATCAACAATGGGGTATTATTATTCCCACTGATACTAACAATAGGGAACTATTTCTTCTACTGATACAGACAATGGGGCACAATTACTCCCAATAAAACTAGTGATGGGGCACTCTTCCTCCCACTGATATCAATAATGGGGTATTATTATTCCCACTGATACCAACAATAGTGCACTATTACTCTCACTAAAATGAATGGGGCCTTGTTTATGCCCACTGATGCTGGGGCATTTTCTGCTACCACTGGCCACAATCCAGCCCCCCTAAAATCTGAAGGACAGTAAACTGGCCCTTTGTTTAGATAGTTTGGAGACCGCTGCCTTAAGGCTAGTACATACGATCAGAAATTCGGACAAAAAGTACCGCTTTCAAAGCAATTGTATGATAATCTGATCGTTCGTACACATCTTTTGTACGAAATTATTTGAAGGGACAAACTTTTTTTTTTTTTTTTTTTTTTTTTAATTTGTATGATACCAGATTGTATAATTTTCATTTTAATCAGTACAGTATTCATCCGCAAAAAATCGGAAGAGCAAGACCATGCATGTTCAGAAATGAAAGAACACATTATAATACAATACACCACATTACATCACTTCCGAAGTTATATTCTGTCGTACGAGAATTTGTATAACTTTCGTAACCTCTTCATTTTTGATATGAGACGAGCATGCAAAAAAAAAAAAAAAAAAAAAAAGACAATCATTCGTCCGATATTCTTACTGTGTGTACCAGGCTTTAGACTCTCTGAGTGCTGTTACAGAGGCATGAGGTCTGGCCTAGCCAGCAACACCAGTATCCCAATCCATACCTTCCTCAGGCCTTGTAGCAATGGACCACAATAGCAGCTCTGCACAAGGCTGGTTTCCAGGAGATGGTCCTAT
Organism: Staurois parvus; assembly: GCF_062004578.1. Taxonomy (NCBI): domain Eukaryota; kingdom Metazoa; phylum Chordata; class Amphibia; order Anura; family Ranidae; genus Staurois; species Staurois parvus. Next base: position 1,261,460 of record NW_028317853.1, on the reverse strand, counting down.
CTTGAGGTTAGTAGAAGGAAGAATCCACAAAGTGAAAACCTTTTAACTTCTTTATGGAAACGCAGGTGGTTTACATGCTGTATATACATTCCAAAGGTGACAGCACATTCCCTAGTTGCAAACCGATAACAGCTGATCTAGGCGCAGCCCATACCTTTGGTCCCACACCTCTCTTTCCTTGCCCTGTAAGGGGAAGCTCCCAGCAGCTAGAATCAAAGAGTACATCTTTTGCATGTCTTGTTCTTTGCACTGCTTCCCATGTCCGACTCCTGCCAAGCTGTTTACACAGAGCCATTCTAGCCAAGATGCCCTGGTGGGGCAGGACTGGCACTTCTTCTCTATCTTTGGTACACCCCACTCACTACTCTAGGGACCTCTAGCAGTCACCTAGGCACCTACACTGCCTACTCTTCACTACATGGTTCCCAACCCGAACAACCTAATGACAACCCAAACCTAATGACAACATCTAGTGGCCAATTTGAGGAACTACACTGAGCATCTCTGTGCCCATAGCCAATGTTTACAAATTCAGTCTTTTTCTCTGCTATGAATGCATTCCCCCAAACTATTTGAGTGGATGTCCATGAGCAGAGCTGTGTTTTTTTATTCTCAGCACTGATTATTGTTCAGTGTTAAACCCTCACTGCCGAGAACAATTGTGAACCCCGGAACTCCCTGAACTGCCCCATGTTGTAATCTACCTCCAACACTATAGGCACTACACTATATGCTTTATAGGTACTATATGCAAAATAAACGACAGGGTGAAAATTGGAGTCAACCTTACAAGTAGGTTGCATCTCCTGAGCAGAATTTGTATATCTGCCTGAGATGGACCATTTAGCATAGGTCTTCATGCCTGTTTGTGTATTTAAAAGAAAAGTTAGTTTAGCAGCTTCAGACATGCATTGTGCCAATGAAGGGAAATGGAGAAGTCCAACTGGTATTGGTGTGTTTTCATTGCTCCTGAAGGGAGTCCTGGGGAGGGTTTCCGATGTGTTTTTTAGTGGCGGCTGAGCTGTCATTCTTTGTTACGCTGCAGTGAAGAGGTAATCTATGTACAGATTTCCTGTATGAGACTTTATGGGTTTATCCAGGAAATGTAGATGCATATTTTCAGCTTTTTCCACCCTCCTCTTGTTTTATAGAGTTAGATGTGGTTTAACGTCTTGCGTTTTTGGTTTTCTATGTGTGTATTAAAACTGTACTGCAACAGTCAAAGTGCTTGTCATTTTTCTTATGGCAGATTGACAGATGGTTGTACTTTTTTAGCTGTGTTGTGTTTTTCTTCTCTCCTTACAGTAACCTTTTACATCAACAGTTGAACCCCATGACCAGTTGGGTTTCATCTTTAATGCTCTGGAAAAAAGAAACAAGGAATCTGTTTGGCTGTTAAGTGTACCAGATAAACCTCTGTTTTTTTTTTTTATGTTATTATTATTGTAGTTGGGCAGCACAGTGGCTCAGTGGTTACCACTTCTGCCTTACAATTCTAGGGTCCTTGGTTTGAATTCCAGCCAGGACATTATCTGCCTGGTGTTTGCATGTTCTCCCTTTTGCCTGTGTTGATTTTCTCCAGGTATTTTGATTTCTTCCCACACTCCATGCTGGTTTCTTACTTGGCCCTCGTATGTGTATGTATGAATGCATATGAGGTAGGTACCCAAGTTCCTTGAGGGCAGGACTGATATGAATGTACAAAATGTAAAGCGCTACATAAATCTTCTACAGACACCACTGGATATTAATCCGTTTAATTGCAAGTATTTTATATAGTGCAAATTCTTCCCAATGACCATTATTCTGTATGCATGTTAGAGTGGATTAGTGCAATATGGTGACCACATTTAGCAAGTGCTCATATTTTATTGGATGGTGTGGTTCAAATCCATGCGGTTTATATGCAGTGTGTCTTGGCAGCATGCTTTTAAACTCATTAACGCAACAGTTTGGGCGTGCTTTACATTTGGTGGCACTGACTGTCAGTGATCACATGGCCAGAGACTGTACTAATTGGCCTCCTAGCTGTTCCTACAGGACCACAGCTTTCCACTAACAATATGGTCACAGGCCTTGGTGCAGAGTTGGTAGGTTTCATCTTTGTCCTGTCAGTTGTTTTCATGATTTCTATTGAGGCTCCATGCACACTAGGAGCTTAAAAAAAGAAAGAAAAACATTGGATTAAAGAAACGCTCATTATTAGCGTGGTTTTGTTCCCCCAGCAGTTCAACATTGAGAAAAGAAAACTGCATGCACAACCCCCCAATTCCCCCCCCCCCCCATAGTAGGTCATTCTGGTCTAGAATGGATTTTAAGGAGAACTCCACGCCAAAATTAGAAAACTAAAATGGAATGGGGGGTCTCCACCAAAATCCATACTAGACCATTATCCGAGCATGCTGCTTGGCAGGCCAAGTAAGAGGACAAGCAAGCACCCCTCCCCTTCTCTCTCCTCCTACATGCCCTCAGCATGGGGTTGTGCTTTGGGGCGTCCCCATGTTGATGGGCACAAAGGCCTCTTCTCCACAACCCTGGGCAGTGGTTGTGGGAGTCTGCGGGTGGATGGCTTATCAGAATCTGGAACCCCCCTTTAACATGGGGCCCCACGATCTTGACCCCCTCCCCCTGCTCCATACGAATAGGTATGGGGTAAATTGTACTTCCAACTCATTCACCAAGAAAAGTGTAAAAAAAAAAAAAAAAATGCCCCCCCAAAATATATCCAATGCCAATCATGATGAAGGCTGCTGCTGATCCAAAGAAAATAGGGCTGTGACGGCTCCCACCGTCTGACAGCTTTAACGCATAAACTAAGGGGCGGGGCCACTCTGAAACAGGAAACCTGGGATAGCATTCATGGCAAAAGCTTAGAGGAGTTGTGGCCCCTTCTCCCAAAAATTGAAAGTCTGCAGCTACAAATACTGTAGCTGCTGACTTTTAATAATAGGCCGGTTACCTGTCCAGGGATCCAGCGATGTCCCCGAGCCGATTCTGCAGTTGGCTATCAGGTGCTGGTGCCGCCATCTTGACTAAGGGAAATAGGTTGTGAAGCTGCAAGACTTCACTGCCGGTTTTCAACTGTGCAGGCGCGAATTGCGCTGCGCTTTGTGAATGGGCCGCAGTCCTCTTGGGCTGCGGGGGGAAGAAAGGGGGCAAAACGTCTGGCTCAGTTCCCTGCGGCGAACACAGACGAAAGTGGGAGTGGATACCTGTCAAAGCCAGGTACCCGCTCCCCCACATAGGGTGCCAAATATGGCAGCTGAGTGGGGGGGAGGAGGCAGATAAGTGGAGCTTCCACTTTTGGGTGAAATACCGCTTTAAACTGAAATCTAGCCAAGGATTAAAAGATAAGCTGCATATATAGTTCCTTTCCCCACTTACTTTACCTATCAGTTATATAGGCACTGTGATGTAGCCCAGAACCTACTGCTTGAAGCTGCTGAAATCAGACTTCCAGTTTAGGCTTCCCAATGGTCTAAGCAGAGCAGATTTTCCTCCTAAGTGATGATGGAAAACCACTTTAGTACATATTATTCTGCTTACTGCGTCTTACTGTAAAAGTATGACTAGGTGTAAAGTTGGCTTTTCACATGTCTACATGAAGCTACTATTATCTAGGCATACATTCATATTCAGGAAGATGTTAACAGCCCATTTACCAGCAGAGAGGATGCTTACTCTACTTCTGATATATGCGGTTTAATGTAAATTTAGCTGTACAAAGATATGAAACCGTTTTGTCACCTAACTGCATGTGTGTAGTCACCACGGATGGGAAGTCTGTAAATCTCCTTAGAAGTTGCTGCAGTGTCATGTAGGTGATCGGGTCTATCATGTACTTGGTGCAAGTGTAATACCTGCCCACAGGTCCTCATGAATAAGCTACCATTTCATAAGATTGCTTGTCACCAGGCCATTTATTTCAACAACAATTTTCCTAAGATTTTAAATGCATTT